>NC_091931.1:15788360-16088360 GCF_041260155.1 Ptychodera flava | reverse complement strand
TGCAGTATGTACGGGTATTTCATTGACAGTTTATCTAGTAATGTGCTATCACAAAATTTACCCCAAATAAGTCTGATCTCTCTAATCTGTAATTTTTATGTGTATTTTCAATTGTTTTTCCTGAGTTGGTGAAGTACAAGTCGTTGTTCTACTCCCAGTGGGCCCAGCATTGAACCAGCCTGCATGTGTGCAATGTCCGATTTCATTGTGCACAGGTGGATTTTAGTCATAGAATTCACTAGTCAGCAATGTTTTGTACACAATGCAACCTACATATGTATTTGCGAGGCCAATACTCCAGATTCCAACATAAGTATTGACAAGTTGAAGGAACTCTACCTGTTTTCTAGGGCACACGTAATGACAATATTATCACAAATTACATGTACAGCTCTTGTTCCTGATTAGGTGTAGGTCAAGGCAGGTTGGGAAATGTACAGTAGTGGGTCAAACCAAGAAAAATGGTGAATGTCAGTGTCAGAATATGATCCAAATCCCTGCTGGAGTTTTCTGTCAGTATGCTGTGAGTGCTAATGCATGGCGGTTTTGTCAAAACAACGTGTTGTGATTTGATGTACATTCAACACCAATGCTGTTTCACAGATGAATGATAGATAGATAGATAAACCCCTCTTGGGTGATAGCAAACACATCAATTTTTTAGCCACAAATTATTTTCATCTGTTTTCCATTCCTCAAGAGGTTTTTTTCGCAGAAGTAGCAACAGCCAACGAGTGAACTGCGTCTGAGCCGTATAACATCAAAGTGATAACAGTGTCTTCAAGTCAGGTGCTGGACAGCGAGGCCCATACACACCCACAAATGATGGCTAGTCTGCAGGGCCCATACGCCCACAGATGGGTCATTGAAAATTATAGTGTTAGCCTAGAGATGGCAGAGACTACGTAAGAATCAATGTATGTAACATCAAGATACGACACAATGAAAAACTTTCCATCACCTGTTCTGGCATTTATCAGACTCTTATTATTTAAAAAAAATCAGTATTTTTGAGGTAGTATTATTAAATGGCAGATCAGTGTAATTTCAACACAGACGAGATGGCGAGACTTCGTTCTCGCGTCAATTTCTAGACTCCTACATGACAGTTTACTTTCAGAATATCGCATCCCCACCCATCCCTCCATCCCCACATCCCACCCAGCATAGTCAAATAGTCTTATTGTCTACCGTGTCTAGCCTGTCCCATTTACATTCCCGAAGGGGTGGACAGGAATATATAATCTTTGAAGAGCAATAATAAAAAAAATTACTGCAGAAAATAATAAGTTGTGATAAATATCTGAAATAATTTAGTAAAAAAACTTTGCAGAAATTGTTATGACACCTGTGCTGGTTTGTACTCGCTGGTTTTGTCATTAAGATGCTCCATTATGAAGCGTCTAAAACCAGAACTCTTCCATGCCACACGCTGTGTGTCGATAACCTGTTTGCCATTACACTTTGGTACAGCCCCCATCAATAGGATGGATGCACCTACATACTAGGAAGCGGGGGTGTAAGAACCGAGTAATTTGTAGATAAAAGTCTGCAGTTACAGTGGGCGGTGGATTTTGGAAGAGATTTTCACAATGGTATTCATAAATGCTGCATTTTAAATATAAGAAGAAACGCGGTGAAAATGTTGAATTTCAGAATGCTGCTGGTTATTTCAGTCTAAGTAATTATAACAAATATCTCAGTGACAGGTTTTTGTGGCGGGACTCTTGCAGGAAATTGTCTGGTTTGTGTAGTAGCATGCAAAAAGCCTAGTGAATGCATCTTTAATTTTACAGAGAATTTTAAAGTCAGGGTGAAAGCATTGCAACCCCTTTCTCCCTTGTTTAACCCTTTCACCACCATGGTTTGTCCCAAATCCATTGTTTTCTATGGTAAAGTTGGACCTGTATACAGGGAACTGGGGGTGAAAGGGTTAAGTGTGTAATCAATTCACAGTGCAAAAATAACTGCATAAGCTTGCAGTTCGTGTAATTGCAAATTCGTCTCAAGTCTGCTTGTCAGTGAAAACTCCAGATTTCTGTATGAATTAATACCATAGTCTATTTACTCACAGATTTTCATGGAAATTGTTCAGACAATATTTTGCTGTAATTCAAACAAATACAATTCTTGGGGGAGTTTATAACTTCCACGTATGTGATGTTTCTATGCACAAACAGAAAATCGCAAGCACAGTAGAAGACATTTAGTGTATGATTTTTCAGCCATGAAGTAAAACTTACATTTGATAAATTGGTTTAGATGAAAAGTTTTCAGAGATAATTTTTGAATACAATCAGGATTTGCAGGTGACTTTATATGTTTCAGCATATTTCTAAAAGTCAGCCTTTTTTGAGCTCCTCATACATCGTGCATATTCTCATAAGGGGGGGCTTGAGGGGTTGTGGTCGGACGTAGTGCATAACCAGGGAAGGAGTGCGAAATACTTGTAGTATAAATTTATGCTTGGTCTCCATATTTCACAATTTAAGTCAACTCATGCCAAGAAAAAGATAGATTTAACGTTTGTTGAGGTAGTATGTGCCTCTGGGACAGATATTTAAATTCACAAATTTGTCAAAATTCTTTTCTGATCTACCACTTGTGGGGACTCATTTGAAAGCTCTTTTAGTGAGAAAGATTTGCACTGTCTTACTTAATCGAATATTAAAAATTTATTTCCCATAGAATTAATACAGGGATGGTGATCATTTTGAATTTCAAATATCGGCAAAGATTAGGTAATTTGTTTCTCTAGTGCCAAAGTTTGCACAGTGACCCGTGAGTTTTATTCGTGATTTTGAAAGAGAATGGTTGAAAGTTTCATTGACGAAAGTTTGAGCAAACGTTTAAGTCTTTCACTTTCGAGGTGCATGCTACCTTAATAAGTCAAACTTTGTAGCACAACCCATGTTGATGGACCCCGTATTCCTCTATCAAACCAGACTATGATGTGCAGCTGAGGGTCCCACACAAAATGCAACTCTAGGATAGAAGATTTTTTGGAATAATTTTATTTCGAAAGTGAGTAACCCTTTTTTATCAGTGTCAAGTTCATATGCACTCAGTACCCTGTCAAACTTTCTTTTGTACGATCGTAGATGCAGTTAGACTTTATAACATGTCCAGAAGCAGAACACAACAGGCATTTTCCGTCCACATGTTTTGGTTTGATCTCTACTGCCAGCTACAGTTTATGCCAGTAATTTCTTGTTTTGTACGCATCTTTTGGTAAACACTACATTGACGGTTCTGTTCTGAATGAAATTTCTTTATTGTGATGACTTTGTTTTTTTAATTACCGTAATGTCCAAGATAATGTGACGGAGTATTTCTGTGGTACTCTGTCAAATTCACTTGCTGTGATCTGTATTTGGTATTTTTTTCATTTCGGGGGGAGCTCGGAGAAGAGGTCAGTACACTGGTTGTTCGGTGTCCAAGTTCTTAGAAAATCTGTGTGCAAATGTAATGCAAAGAGGCAGATTTTGATTAGATTTAAAATACCCAAGCAGCAGTGTTGAAAGAACAACCATTGTAACGGGAGGAAAATTTACTGAACAATTGTGTAAAATATACTTTAAAGGTTTTTTGAACTGCTAGTCTATACTGTACAAAGGTGATCAACCTGAATAAATTAGAAAGGGAGACGGGATGATACTATTTAGTATTTTTTTTCTTTTTTGTTCGTATTTTGTCCTTTCGTTCATGCACACTGTAAGTCTTGATGATCCTCTGACCCTAAAAGTTTTTTTTACTGTGATATTATGAAAACATTGAAATACACCTTTGGGTCGTTGGAATCCTTATGCCAAACCCAGAACAGAAAGGATTAGTAAAAGAATCTTTATTTGATGATATCAAATGATAAAAGCAGTACTCTCATGAAGTGGTCTGACTCTTGTAGCTGATAATCGTAGCTCAGTGAGTGGACCGAGTTGTGACTGTATCTGATTTGAAACACCGGTACATTGGTTTATCAATTGGTGCTACTCGTGGGGCAGTTTGGAAATAGTAAAAACTTCCTGTTTGTGATACACCGGTACTTTTGTTCCAGGTCCCAGCTATATTGAGGGTCCACATGATAGTGTTACCAGATCTTTTGTTGGCATTTGGTTTCAACTTTAGCTCGCAACAGCGGTCAGGTAGAAAGTCGTCGTGTCTGATTGTCTGTTACACCACTTGGTGGCGCTGTATTGAACAGTACAGTGCTTTTTAAGTTGGCAGTGCCATGGCATATCTCACTCCATGAACAACGCTGCTGTGTGTTTACATTAAGTAGGACAGACAAACAAAAAACATGGTAATTTAAATAGTGTTGAAATCTTAGACGTAGGTTAATTGATTATCCAAGGAAACTCCCGGTAGATCTCAAGATATTTTTCTAAAAAATGGGGGGAAATTAGAGAAGCTTGGAACTCCACAGAGGGGAAGATGCCCATTTTTCAAATATTTCTCATGTCACACTGGAGTAGTATTCACAAAGCTGTGTTTCTAATACTGTCTGATGCTGTATGTGCTGCAAGAAAGCGAGTGAATTTCTTACGTAAGCATATTGTAGACATCGAGAACCGACTGGCAACATGTCCTTTGTACTTAATCACCAATGGTGCGATTTTAATTTTGTCACATTTCTGCTACCTTACAGGTTTGAAATGTGCAAAGAGACAATAAACTGTAACTTGCTTTTCTACTTAACTGAGAGTTGACAGTGTTTTATGTACATTTTTCTGTCAGACTTTTTTTTTCTGTGGTGTAAACAGTTGCTGGTGCAACGAAAGTAAAGAGATATGGTGTATATTTAGTGGAAACCTGGTATGTAAAGAGATTTGTAGGGGTTTAATGTGGTTTCCAGGGGGATGGGTTGTCATAGCTACCCTGAGATGTGACATGTTATTGTGCTAAAACTCAAACAACTTTGGCTCATTTTTATCCTTATTATATTATTATTATAATTATTATTGTTTATTGTCACACACTCCATGAGAAAAAAAAAGAAACTACACTGAGTTGAATGGTAAAAAAGTGCAATAAAGTTTTTACCACCAACGAAATAATGATTGCCTCTATGAGTTTTTCTTTATATAATAATTGGACAGAATCTTATATTCTTTGATCGTCACAAAGGAAAATTCCAAGTTATGAAATGCCTCATCTGTTTTATTAGCTACTATAGACTATAGTCTATAAAGGCTATTGGGATGGGTATCCGTCCGGCGTCAGTCTGTATGTATGTATGTATGTATGTATGTATGTATGTATGTATGTATGTATGTATGTCCGTTTGTGAGGCGTCCGTCCACTCAAATATCTTGAGAACCACAGTACTTACTGATTTGATATTTGTTGTGTAGATGAAAAATATGATTTTGAGAAACTTTTTTTTTTAATTTTTTGATATTGTTGAAAATAGGCAAATTAATGCCAAAAAAGGTGTTTTTGGTAAAAATCTTCTTCTTCATAACCGCTGGTCAGACAGCTTTGTTATTTGGTATACAGGTCCCTAGGGATAACCCAACTTAGATTTGTTCAAATTGTGATGAAATATGCAAATGTGTATTTTTAAGGAATTTTTTTGTCATTTTTGGTCAAAGTTTGACTTACATTGTATGTAATTCTTGTACTGTATAAACCCTATCAATTCACCCAGAAAAAAATAATTAATATGATTTTAAAGAATTGAATTAATTAGGAAATCATCAAAGCCAAAATAATTTTAGTGTGGAATTATCAGAAAGTTCAACTTTTTTTGACAGTTCATAGTGAATTGAGGATTAAAACATGTAAAGGCAACTTTCCTGAATCCCAACTTTGATATATTCTGAACCACCATTTATGTTATCTAAAAGAAATTGTTCATAATAGTTTGTCATGATAGGGTGGTCAAATAAATAGAGATAGAGAAAGTTCTAATTACCATTTATGGTTGACTTGGTAAGGATAAAATAGGATTACTTTTGAGGAAAAAAATAGAGTGGTCAATTAAGAGAGTGGTCAAAGTGATAGGGTTTTTATGGTAAAGCTGGGCTGTAAGATTCCTCATGTGCTATTTATAGCAATTATGCAATCTGTGTAAACAGTGCAATGAAAGTAACATGATTCCTTATAATGCTTTTGATGACCTTGAACTTCTTAAGTTTGAAACATTTGTCTCTTCAGTGTGCTTTCTCTGAGTAGTACAGTCTAAACTTATTCAACAGAACTTACTTACAATGTTAATTTGAAAGTTAAATAATATGTGCTTGGTTAATAGGATGAAAATACTGATATTACCAAAAGATAACCAGCTCAAGATTCTTTATAACCTGACAGATATGCTGTTTTTTTATGACGTAAATCTTGATTTAAGCAAGTCTTGTTTACTTTGATTAGAATGTAATTAACTCTCGTTTATTTGCTATTATACACTAATATAGTCTGATGAAATATGCAAATCTGTATTTTTACGAATTTTTTTCCATTTTGGTCAGGCAATCCTGAAATGAGCTATCAAAGATATCCACCTTCTTCATCAATACATGTGTCACAAAAGGTTATTCTCTACATAACACAGCAGAGCTCTGTCAACTGTTCTGTTGAGTCGCTTGTTTTTCAAAACCGCTGGTCAGACAGCTTCAATATTTGGTTTAAATGTCCCTAGGATGACCTTAGTGAGATAATTTCATACAGTAAGGAAATACTTAATTTTGTATCCATGTCTATAGTAGCTTCAGGGACTTTGGCCCTATGTTTTATTGTTCACATGTTTCAATATCTTGACTGTTTCACATTTCAAAGTCGCTTGTTATGCATAGAGGGCAATATTTCCTTTGCTCTGTGCAGAAATATAAGATTCCCGTGCCAAATCTCATGTCATGTTATTGAATACAAGCATGTTCCTCGAAAGTCCTTTCATTTTAAAGCCTCTCTGAAAGCCCTTGAAAACAAAACCCAGCCGTGGAAATTGATAATCCACCCGCAATTTTCCAAAATGTCAGATGCCAGTCATTACACCACAACAATGAGATGTAAAATGATATATGAAAATTATATACCGCATTTAAATCATATCTGGGAAACGGTATTGACAGCCCTTGAAAATTGCTGAAAGGATGCTTGTCAGTCCTTGAAGTGCATGTGAGTGTATGGTTCCTGTTCATCAGAATTATTTTGACTATGAGAGAGGAAAATTTTAGAAGAAAAACACACTGATTGCTTTCATTATTTAATGTCAAAGATATTGGTTTCATAATATTCCCCTCTCTATCAGGCTCATAAAGGTATTGGAAAATTGTGAATAACAACTTTCACAAGCTTAATGTTGGAACCGCGTGGGTGGAAACAAATCCCTGGAATTGACAGGAAGGTTTTGAATTCAGCAATGCCATGCATTTGAATGATTTTATCAGTGCAGTATGAATAACAGCTGTAAACTGAGCTGGCTGATTAAAGGATACAAGTATCACAGATGTCTCATCTACAAAGGATAATAGAAAGTGCAGCCTAGCGCTTATAAACCAAGCATCTCAGTGAAGAAATGAACTGTCATACAGGTAATTTTGTGAATGGTGCTGTCATGAGATTTTACCCATGTAAAATATTTCTGGCATTGTGTTCCTATCACCATTTTTAGCTGATGAAATCATTGACTGCTGCAAATAATTATTTTTTTATGTCTATGATGACAATGTCAGGCAATATGCGAGGACTGCTGCACTACTTGTGGTTACGCAAAGGGACCCAAGATAGCCATAGTTCTGTGTATGAAGATATTGTGAGAAAACAAATTGTCAGATATAGCCATATTAGGTGTACATAATGAATTTATTTCTTCAATATGTAGTATATCTAAACACAGTACATGTGATAACCGTATTGCACTTGCTCGTTAAAAGAGACTCCATCACACCACCAGAAAGACGAGCAGACCAGTAGTCAAGCACAGCGCCCTCACAGTCCACAAACTCAATCCATGAATTACATATTGACAGGCAGCTTCCCGTTGTAAATTATACCAATGGATGCAAGAAAAGAGATGAAACTCTGGAATTTTTTGCAAAGAACATACATGTCAAGTATGCTTAATCTTATACAATGAAAATCTGGCATTATCAACTTTTAGTTGAGCATTCATTTCATAAAAAGATTATGAAAATCACAGCAATATAGTCAACATGTACTGTCTCTGGTTAAACCACAATTCAAACATGGCCATTAAAAATGACAAACATGATTTAAATTGAATTTGACATTGGAAATAAATATTTACTGTACTTTGTGCATTTGCATAATATTACCCTCTCTATTTTTTTTTTTTTTTTTTTTGGGGGGGGGGGGGTTGAAGTACTGCCACAAATTGAATATCTTTGTAAAGCCTATGTGAATATATGTGATAATGCTGCTTTTCCATCATAGAAGTCATTTCTATAACTTACTAAATGCAACTAACCCAAAAGTAATCATAATACATTCAAAACAAGTAATTATGGAAAATGAAATTTGTTCTTGACAAGCTGACAATACCAATTGTCACTAAATGCTCCACTCTCTGAAATACAAAACTGTAAATGCCTACACAAAATGTAACTGAGATTTTTCATAACCTCCAACAAGTCCCATATTTTATCTTTCTACAAATTCTGAATTCTTATCTGGTTGAGAATCGATAGGACTTCATATGAAGGTAGTTTATGTTTTTGAAATTTCCATCTGACTGTTAAAACATAAATATTGAATCGTGAACTGGCATGGATCAGTCATGATGGGTATATGACACATCACAGGGTCTTTGTGACACGACAAGTGCCATTATATCACTGACATTACTCTTTAAAAATCACTTTAACACTGGTCATGTGCTCTCAAGTTACGACTTAACTTAGTTGAGTGCACTTAATATTTTGCCCCTCAGATGATTTCCTGTGCCATGTAACGTATGGTACTTTTTCACCTACATGTAAACAAACAAAACACTTGATGTTTTTGAAGGTTGACAAAACAGAATGAAAACACAAAACAGAAATATCTAGGTATGTAATTTCAGCCGTGTCTACCGATTCTGTAGAACAACTTGAAAACTTCAGTGTTACAGCACAATGAGAGAACAAAATTTCCACAGAAATTGAAAGAGTGACTTACAGACATTCACTACCAACTATTTGTACACACTTCAAGAGATGTGGAGATAGCCAAAAACAGTGAAGACAAAAGTTTACACAAAAGCTACGGGACTGTAAAAACAGTTGGCAGTCAAAGTGAGGTCAACATTCATTCTAAATGAATACCCCTCCCACTAGCTGTCATCCCTAATTGCAAGTGTATTGGTCCAAGTGTATGACACAAAACAATGGGGTCATATCAAATCAGCAAAGCTTCAGGAAAAGAATTATATTATAGAATATTATAGAAGTCTTGGTTGACAGAGGTGCTGATAACTTTCATGTATTTTATGTTTTATATTCTTGCATGAATATGGGGGTTCATTGACACAACTTCCGACTTGAGGAGGACACAGATGAGACACTTGGGGACGTCATGACAGAGCTAGTTTGATCACAGTTCTGGAGTGGCCACTGTCAGCAGTCCTGTTGGTCTGAGACATTCGATACCTCCATGCATCACACAGACTTTGGGGAACCCAAGCTTGACCATCTGATTTGCAAACTGCAGAAATTTAAAAAAAAGGTGAAAAAAAAAGGTGTGAAATTTATGATGAGAAAAGCACATTAGTCTGACAGATAAAAGGAAGAACTGGGGAGTCACTCAGCTTGGAAAATTAAATGACAAAACATGATTTGTTCTAGTTTGATCAGGATGTAGCTCTACCAGCTGATGGGTTCCATTATCTTTCATGCCATCAATTTGTTTGTTTTTATGACAACAATCAAAGCCATCCTTGGTGTAATCTTAGCAACTATGCTTCAAAAAACTCTGCTATTATCATCAAAAGTCTTTGCTGACAATTTGGAGGAGCAACTGAGGTTTCACAAGGGATGAGTCAGTGTTTTCCCGTGAAATACCAAACAACATTTGCTTTATTATATACCAGACATCCGTCACATACTTACGTTTGGCGCATTCTTGCCTTTACTTGCCACGATAGCAATCACCCTGCCTCTGTATCCATACAGTGTTGTCACCGCTGGACACGGAACCAAGTCACCCTCCGGACTGAAAGCTTGATTGAACGGAATGTTCACACTGTTGGGAATGTGACCACGATTAAAACTGGTACAGAAGATTTAGAGTCAAGGAAAATTACGATAATTGATAAATTCACTTGAAAATGCACAGAACAAAGATATGATATGAGGTAGCATTGTGAAATAAGGGGAAAAAATGGATCCATTTCTGTGTACTCATGGTGCAAATTGTTCATTAATCTCTCTCTCTCTCTCTCTCTCTCTCTCTCTCTCTCTCTCTCTCAGTGTTAATGGTTTTACTGATTGACAACACTGTTAGACAAATTATTGTACTGGGCAGAAGAAATACACGTTAGACAACATGGAACGAATAAAGAAGGGTGGACGTTGTAGAATGCAGTTGTCACAACATGTCAAAAACTACCTGGGTCCTTTTCACTATGGTTAATAGAGCATTGTACGGTTATCATAAAATGGGCACCTTCAGTTGAAGACATTTTACAACTTCTTCCCACTGGGTCCACTCTTGAAGTGCCTCGACAATACAGTGCATGAGCAAAGGTATAAAATATTCACAACTGATATCATTTGACATATAAACTTACACAATATCCACCCATACACTCCTTCATACAGACAAGTTATGCTATGCTTTGTGAATTAGACGGACCAAACAGATCAATGCACAATGGCTTAACCCCAAAATTGGAATGGGCCACGGTACAAACACAACGACAAGCACAAATGTGGATGAAGTGATGCTGTGTATTTCCAAATGCGTTTGTACACAGTGGGTTTGTTTGTACTGCCATCACATGATGGCGTGTACTCAGAGACTGTAGACCACCGTGCATCACTTTTTATTCCACAGAAGAACCATTGTCAGCACTGTTTTCTGAATTATTTTAATTAGAAATGAATGTGGGGTGAGGGCAGTGCAAGGAAAATGGCATTCACAATGAAATTGATACATGTATTAATGAGGAATGGGGAGGAAGTTTCCTTGACGATGAAGATGAGGGCATTTGTTGAGCACAGTGGGAGGATACTGAAACTCTGCATGAAAGTGAAGAGATGTGAATTATGAGGAAAGGGGGGCAGAAAGGTCATCATGTGAGGGGTGGTTATGGTGGGAGGTAGAGGGAGGTAGAGGGAGGAGGGAAGGGAATAAAGATGGAACAACAAGGATACTCTTCACTGCTCCTGACATCAACAACCAGCATCTTAGGTCTGCTAGCTTTGTTTTTCTTGGCGGGACTTCTGCTGTCACTGGGGCCTTTCAGTTCACACAGCTCTATCAGATCCTCCGCGGATATCCTGGGACACACTTCAGACTTCAATTCCTCCAAGGGAAGTGGTTCCCTGGACTGTAAAGGAAAAAATAAAGACACAATCAACGTTGAACAGAGTCCATACAACCCCTGTTCTAAAATGTATCAGTCCAACTACCCCAGTGTTCTCCACGAGGGGTTTTTGACGGGCGGTGTGCCCGGCTTCTTTTTGTCGCCGCCCACCTTTAATCTCGCCCGCCCACCTTTGTTTTCTGTCACCTAAGGGACTGGACACAAATTACAGGGGGGGGTGGGCCGGTGTTTTTTGGGGGTGGGTCGCCATTTTTCGCGCAAGCATTTTTGAAGGGTCATAAAATTTTGTGCAAGCCTATGGGGGAGGGTCACCTTTTTTCATGCATCAAAGCTGAAATTGCATGTGCACGTTATGGAATACTGAAAAAAGAAAAAATACCTCCTGGCACTTTCATTTTCTGCCATTACCATTTTCGGCGCGCCCTTTGGGCGCAAATTTCAGGTATAATAAACAATGTATTGATGATCCAAGCAGCCACATTGATTTAAGTTGTTATGATTTCTACTTATTCAACACTATTGTGCATAACTGTCCCCTATAATAACTCTTTCAATAACAATTTGGGAGATTACTTATTTGACATCATTCTCCCATTGACAATACATTGGGTATAGGTCGGTGTCAAACGTTCATGTCGCTGTATGTACATTTTTTAATTTTTTGAGGACATTGACAGAATACAAACTGTTCAGAATAGTGCATAGTGTCATCAATAACAACTGGAAGCTTCAGGTCGAACAACTTTTGAATAACAATTTAGGATCAGATAACCTATGAGTTATTTGTAGTTTCCTCATAGCCTACAATGTATAGTGAATCAACATTTTGGTGAAATTCCAAAATCAAATTTCTTGCACAACCATTGACTTGAAACCACTCTAGTCTAATCATGAATATTAATACTAATAATTAGGTGTACATTAATGCACAGGTTTACCAAGTTTTGTATTGGAAAAAAATTATTCATAGTTTCATCATAGACTGCCATGTATAGTGAATGGACATTTCAGTGAAATTCCAAAATCAAATTTCTTGCACACCCATTGACTTGAAACTACTCTAGTCTAATCATGAACATTAATACCAATAATCAAGCATACATAAATGCACATATTTTCCTATCTTTTTATTGGAAAAAAATTATTCATAGTTTCATCATAGACTGCCATGTATAGTGAATCGACATTTAAGTGATATGCCAAAATCAAATTTCTTGCGCAACCATTGACTTGAAACCACTCTAGTCTGTCATGAACATTAGTACCAATAATTCAGTGTACATAAATGCACAGATTTACCTATTTTTGTATTGGAAAAAAATTATTCATAGGGTTTCACCATAGACTGCCATGTATAGTGAATCAACATTTCGGTGAAATTCCAAAATCAAATTTCTTACACACACATGGACTTGTAACCACTCTAGTCTAATCAAGAACATCAATATCAATAATCAAGCATACATAAATACACAGATTTGCCAAGTTTTGTATTTAAAAAAAATTATTCATAGTTTCTTCATAGACTACAATGTATAATGGATCCACATTTCATGCGAAATTCCAAAAACAAAGTTATTGTACACAGATGCACATTTTACCACCCTCTTCTAATCAAGCACAATTATGTCAATTATTGAGGGTCCATATATGCACAAATAGTGCAAATTTTTAATTCTGAAAATTTTTTGACAGTGTTGTCATAGACTCCCATGTATAGTTTTGTCATAGACTCCCATGTATAGTGGATCAACATTTTGACAGAAATTCCAAAATCAAATATCTTGTTCACATGTGCACTTGTAAACAACCCATGCTAATCAAGTATATCTATATCAGTTATTAAACATCTGTATATGAACAGATATAGCTAGTTTTATACTGGAAAATACACGTTCGTAGTTTTCTTATAGTCGACTACATGTATAGTGAATCAACATTATCGATAAAATCTAAAAATTACATTTTTTGTACAGGCATGCACTTTTTACCTGCCACTTCAAGCAAAGTACATTTACATGAATTATCACACACATATGATTTGATATTTCTTGGACAACGCGTTATATCGGCCACATTTTGCCTTCCTTTCGGGAGGGCGACTTAAAAGTATAGCAAGTCAGAAGGGGGTCTTTAACACATTGCGGGTTTTTTTGGGGGTATTGAGTAACAGGGGAGGGTCACTTATTTTCATGCACGGATAAGGGGGAGGGTCACTAATTTTTGTGCATGAACTTTTGAAGGGTCACTATTTTTTACGCAGCGGTTTTTCGAAAAACACCGGCCCACCCCCCCCCCTGTATTTATGTCCAGTCCCTAAACTGTTTTCCGTACAGTTTGTCCGAACAATATCTGAAAGCCTATTGAATAAAAATGACAGCAACTGACAACGTCGTGTAATAAAGCGGGACCGTTCACACATCTGTCGGTTTGTTTTGCGACTGCATGCAATCCTCAATGTTCTCCCCAGGCCCCGACGGCCCCGATCCTTTATTTTTTTCGCCCGATCCTGTTTCATATCCGCCGGCGCCGATACTCTTTAGTAAATGTGGTTGAAGACCTATGTTTCTCAGCGGCGATTTTGTCACGCTCTTATTTCAGCAAGCTTTTCAAGTGTGAAACGGCCGTAGTGCCGATGAACACTGGCTAAGACTTCAATTCAAAAAGCTTGAAATGTGCCGACCGTACCGTACAGACACCGTCCATTTCATACAACGGACACGGTACACTCGAAGGCTCGGTGTTGCATTTTTGCCAGCGGACACTCAGTCAAAGCATCTATGCTATTGTCAACTGCCATTGCCGCCGATGTCTCGTACTTGTAAGGATCCGAAGGTCAGGAAAAGTGATTTCGATCAGATCTGGCTAAAATCGTACGATTGGTTGAGACAAATATCAGATGCAAAAAAGTATGGTACTTCGCGTGCTCAGGTCGTTGCGTATCCGAGCCAAGTTAGCCATTTTGAGATCCGTGTGTACGTCCACATGACGTGAAGCCATGTGTGTCATTTCCTGTCATGCATTCGTAACTTGCATGGATTCATTCGATTGACTTTGAGAAGCAGTTGCGTTTGATCAAGTTTCAAAATCCGTGACCGTTTTAAAATATCAAAGGCACAATGAAATGAAGTAAAAAGAAACTGCACGAGTTAAAATCATCATTCGTGTGATCATCCGAATACAACAGCTATGTACCGTACATACGGTTCTGTAGGCCTACTGTATAGTTCAAAGGTCGCGTGTGATCGAGATCTAGTGCGCCAGCGTGCTCCACACAAACATGCATGGCAGCCTACGCCGCGCAGTTGTCGAAGTTTTGTACGTTTGCCGAACTAAGAGTCGATGAAATTTCAAATCTTTCTCTTGGAAATACTTGGTATCATTTTTTTCGGGCCTCCCTTTATTATGAATTGAGTTTTAAAGTCAACGTATGTTTCTCTGCAGGCATGCTCCGCTGACTCCGCATTGTAACTTTATAGTGCATTTTTCAGTCCCGTGTCAACTTGTCATGGACGTAAAAAAAAGACGTTCATGGCTTTACCAATCCGGCTACAGACAAACATATAGTAACAGAGGGTCACATGAAAACGTGCCACCATTTGCCACCGATTATTTCGAACACTGATTACTTCTCATGTAGGCCTACTTTTGAATTTTCATGTTGGTATTGTGCAATATATTTACTAAATTGTGTATTGTTTGTATTAGTTCAATGTGTTTTTTTTTCACTTTTGATGTTTTATTATTTATTTAAAGTAAATAGACAGGATTTAAATGTAAAAATAAATTGTATAGCTTGCCATTAATCACTGCTGAATGGAGAAAAATATTGAGAATGTCAGAAGTATATCTCATCACTGGAGTGCCTTGTGAATAGCCCTGGTGATATGTAAATTGTATGCAAATATTATGCAAATACATATGCTAATTAGCCGCCCGCCTTTAATTTTCATTTGTGGAGAACACTGTACCCATACTGAAGACAATGGATTCAACTTCATGTATGCTGTTGTGCTGTGAAGAGTAACACCCCTGACTACTACTGTATGCCCATTGCTTATCTGACACTCAAACTGACTGGAAAATGTGACCCCGGCAGGGCTTGAAATTAGCGGTAGTCCAGCATCCATAGACTTCAAACTTTTCCCTGGGGCTACCGAAATCCAAATTAAATGGTAGCCCACACGGACTACCACAGCCTGAGACATGAAACTCTGTCAATACTTGGCGTGCGATGTCCGCTACTTTGGGATTAGGGAAGGACCATTAGATCATTGGAGGTGGGGTGGTCACAATCAGATTGAGAATATTTATTTTTAACAACTGTAAATTTTGAAAATTTTTTTTCCCAAGTGGGTCGTGATGTGCTAATTTTTTTTTCTAAGTAAACTGTCAGATTTATGATGTTTTTGTGTTCTGATTTTATTTTTTTATTTTGCAAACTAGTCTGAAGATTTTTTCCTAACCTTTTACTTTGAAATTTTTTTTCTGTTTTGAACCACCCCTCCCAAGATCTAATGGTCCATCCCTTAGCTAAATGTATCAACCCAACTGGACATAGAAAGGCCAGACTATGACTTTGTTATGCAAATTACAAAGACGACAGTACAGTGGAATTTTTGAAACAAAATTTCAATGTCTGAACTGATATACTTCGATGACAGGCACAGGAAGTGATGGCGAATGAAAATGCATTTTCATTAAATTTTGGTCGTAATGTATCAATCACAATTACTGGGAAATTATGTCTCCTACCTCCCCATAGAAAGCGTATGGTCTATTTTTAGCCCTGCTACATGGGCTGAGACAGATTATTCATTGCCATGGCAGCTATCAAAATTTGCAGACAACCTCCGAGTATGAGACGGGCAATAGGTCACCAAACTTTTGAGTGGCACTGTTTCATTTAGGTTTTAGGTCTGCAAGTATTCCCGTCAAATGTCAATGACTAGAAAATTCACTTCATACGCAGAATCATTATAAATAGGTATTTTATTGTCTGCTTGATGAAAAAATATCCCTAAACCAAAATTGCATACGACCTGCAGCCACAGTCACTGGGCTACCAACTTCAGAAAATGGTAGCCAAGTGGACTATCACGGAAAAAAGTTAATTTCAAACCCTGCCCCCATGGTGAATGACTTGATCTTTTGACGAGTTCACCCTACTGTAGACAGTAGGGTGTTTACTCAGGTCACAGTGACTGTGTGAAGGACCAGACACTGTCTAAAAAGGTAAACTGATAATAAACATCGTCAGAGGTGAAGTATTACTAGACTTTGAAAGGGGTGGTCACAACAAAAATGGCTTTCTTTTTTGTTTCCAAGATTTGACTTTTCATTCCAAGAATTCAAAGCATACACACTTTCTTTTTCAATTTCTACAATTTGACCTTTTCATTCTAAGAATTGATAGCGTACACACTTTATTTTTATTTCCAGGATTTGCCCTTTTCATTCTGAGAATTCAAAACATACACACTTTCTTTTTGATTTCAATAATTTTCAGTTTTCTTTCCGAGAATTCAGAGCATTTATACTTTCTTTTTCATGAGTTGAATGCAGCTTCCATTTGTATCAATACGTTTTTTGTTTTTGGCAAAAGCATAAACTTTTATAAACATTTAATTTAAGTTTCACAAGCTGATAAAAGAGCTCAATATTGAAATGTCATTTATAGACATGAATCAAATGCTCTTTTACACTGCAAGCAGGGGCAAGGCACAATAACTGGGTTATTTTAGCATGGCCAATGTACATCTTAGTTTTTCAGTTTGATTACATGCTATGAAAAGTCATTGCAAAATTGCAACTTTGTTTCGATTTGCTACTGATATCAAGGACACACAAAGTACTCGGCCAATAGAAGGGCACTCCTGTTATCAGATCGCTGATATGATTGACATGCATACTGCAGTTCATTGAGATCAATGCTGTTCCACTGAAACCTGTGATATGCTCACACGCACACAGAACAGGTGAAGACAGAAAAACACAAAAAACTTTGTCTGATGTAAATCTATAACAAACAACCAACCCATGAGGAGGTGACCCAATATATGAATCAAAAATCTCAATTTCAAATCTAGGCTAACTCAGACCTACATGTGATAACTTGGGCCTGGGGCAAAGTTCTGCCATACAAATCAGTCACATGACTCTACACAGGCCACTTATCTTTGCCATTATTGTTCAGGCCTGCACATATCTAGGTCGTTCTGCCATATTGAAACAACAAGTTTTCACTCCTGTGTCACCTGAGTGTGAGTTATAGACGCCAGACAAGATGGCAAGTGGTGAATTGCTGAGTACATGTCTGGATGAGATTGAGGCAAATCTGTTGCAGTGTGCTGTTTGCGCAGGGAATTATAGAAATGCCAAAGTACTGCCATGTTTCCACAGTCTCTGTGAGCAGTGTATAATTGGGCTGGTAGGCAACAGACAGCAGATCACTTGTCCCCTGTGTCGATCAAACCATTATCTTCCAAGAGATGGCATCGCTGGGCTCCAAAATAACTTCTTTTTGAACTCACTGGATGAACTAGTCCAGAGGTACAGACCCATCATCACTGGTCAAGACGAGACGGAGCAAGAAGGCCAGCAATGTGAGTGCAGCGGGCAAGGGGAGGTCACAGTTCACTGCGTGGACTGTGACATTTCCTTGTGTCAAGATTGCTTTGATGCGCATGACAGACTGCCGGTCACTACAGCCCATGTAACTCTCCCAAGAGATGAATATGAGAATGCAAGGCTTACAAACCCTGACTCTGTACAGCCGCCAATCCCTTGCTCCACCCACCCCGACCGCCACGCTGACTTCTTCTGCGACACCTGCCAGAGTTTACTGTGCGCACAGTGTGCGATTTTAGACCACCCCCGGCCTGAACACCACTACAACTCCTTAGAAGAAATGGCAGCCGAATACAAGGATGAACTTGAAGACACCATGAAGACCTTAGAAGACAGGGAAAGGGAAGCCAATGACAGCGAAGAACAACTGCGGAAGATTGCAGATGCTCTGAACGAACGTTTCAACACCATGACTGTGACGCTGGATCGCTATGTTCAAAGAATGGTCATGCAGACAACCGTGAGAATCAAAGAGAGCGGAGAGAAACTACTGCGACAGCTACAAGAGGAGTACGAAGAGAGAAAGGAAAAGTTAGAAGAGCAGCTGGAAAAGTTGGAAAATGGCAGGGCAGAGCTCAGCAGTGCAAAGCAACGGGCAGAGAATCTCAGAGAGTACCACAATGCTGCACGGTTGTTGTCACAGAAAGCAGAGATGGACGCCAAGATAGAACAGGCAAACACAGTCCTGACAAAAGTCTGCCCCGATGTGGACGATACCATGGTGTTCAGAGGCAGCGATGAACTGTACGAACCAAAAACCTTTGAGGTTGGAGTGATGCTGCTTACCGCATATGAGCTTGTTGATGTTCCAAAGACTGCCAGCACTGGCAGGAGGATCCATGCAAAAGTCAGGCAAAAATATGCTGACACCGGAAGAGGTAGTATGCCAAAAGTCGGTGATATACGTGCCAAATTCACGGGCCCTGACCAGACCAGGGGAGATGTGACAGTCACTCAAAACAATGATGGAAGTTTCTCCATAAAATGTTGGGTTACAATGACGGGAGAGCACTCAATGACTGTGTCAATATACGGGCAAGAAATACAGAATTCACCAGCTATTATACAGGTTCATTGACATTGTAAGCAAAACTATAACTTACTTCATTTTTTTGGCAAATTTTTATGATCTAAAGCAAGTTGCATGTGGCGGGTTTCAGTCAATTTAAAATATTGCTGTCAAAATCTTATGTTTGAAATCAATGTCCAGTCACACAATCTGAGGGTATCATGAAGTATGGACTACTTACAGAAATCTCTTTGATAAGGAAGATGGGAAGGTGACAACTTGCTGGAAGGCAGGATGGCAAGTTATCTCCCACCATGAGGCAAATAAATGTCCACTTGGAGGTTGACATTAGTTTTATTACACGCCTGTCAGACCACAAATATAAACTGTACTTGCATGTCTGGCAGCGTAACACAACTATGCATTCTACCATAGACAGTAGAGCATACCTACACATTCAATATGTGTATGTAGAGTATGTGACAACCAAAGCATGATAGCTTGAGGAAGCTAATTGAAGGCATACTTTTTTTGATTAGTTTTTGAAGTTGTCTACGCAAGATACAGTAACATACCACCTGTGGTTTTTCGTTGTCCATGGAGTCATCGACTGTATCTGATGAAACTTAAAGTGCTAGAAAAATGGGTTAATTTCTGATTCAAGAACTAACAGGCAAATATTTTATTTGTTGATCGCTACAGTCACCATATCATTGCTTGTACAGGCTTATTATTACATGTTAAAGTATTTCAATGTTATTTTGATATCAGAAATTTTTACACCCGGTAAACTACAGACAATGATAAATCATTTTTGATATTTTCAATCCCATATCACCCAAACCCTCCAAAGTATTGTTTCTCAGATGACCTCTGACAGTCTCCCTCAAAAATCTTTGCATAGTCAAAGGTTAGAGCTCCATAACTGCTGGTTCAAAAAATTCTCTTGAAGACATCAGCAAAGGTAGAGATGGTTACGTGCCTTAACATTGTTTGTAATCAAGACTGAATTCTACTCTGTTCTTCATGCTTATAAACTTCCTTTTCCCTACCAGGTCCAACTTTTCAGACACCGATAACATTTCAAAGATGTACTTATACAGTCTGAAGTTGTCACTTTCCACAATATGGTTGATTCTCCATGATTTCAGTGTCCCATTTTGACACAATTCATGGGAACTTTACAAAGCTCTACAAAGACAAAGTCAGTGTGTTTCCACTTATTTTTGATAATGTTGTATCGATTATAAAGTCAGTTAATTGAATATCGTGAAAGATGCTGTGAGTGGTGTCACCAAAACATGATACTTTCAGACCCTGCTTGTAAACAGAACAGATAATGATGCAATGCAAGAAATACTTGCAAACAATTCAACATTTGATCTGACAAATCACCAATCTCTACACACACAATCCTGTCATCAGTGACAGGACTGTGCACTGTGTATAGAACAGGCTGTATGCCGATTTGACACGATACATAATTTTTCATGGTACATTTCTATGACACCAAGTTGATTTTCTTGATGTAAGAAAGGGCCAAGAAAGGTAGCAAAAGTATCCCTTTTAATTGGAAGAGTAAATTTCACAGAAGCTTTGGTGGAATATATGCCATAACACCTAAAAGACAAACAATAATGTGGTTTTGACATTTTCTAACGACTACATGAAAATCTACAGGTGGGAATTATCCCTGGCTGCTAAGTTACGGTAGTATGCACCAAGGGGAAATATGTTCAAACCCTAAAATGTTCACAATACTTAACTGTTTCGCTGCATATGTGGATCCATTTTGAAGCTTGTGGGGTACATGAAATTTCAGTGTGACTTACTTTTTGTGGAAACAGAGAATTTACTGGTCATATTTTCACCACAATAGTGGCCATTTTGAATTTCAAACATCAGTAAATAATGGGTACTTTTTAAACCAAGAGTTCGCTCTGATTTTGTTCCTGATAGTGAAAGAGAGCGGTTTAAAGCTTCTTTGAAGAAAATTTGAGTAAAACTTGAAAAGCTTTCAGTTTTGCGGTGTGTACCGCCATAAAGTGAGACAAAGATGTTACTTCTGCTCTGGAATTTTCACGTTGAGAAAATAAGTACAGTGCGATAAGTTCTGCTCTCAGGCAGTAGACCTAAGTTTTGTAAATTATCTTCAAATGTTTTTCATTGGTTTTACCAAAATTCTAATTGAGTAAAATTTAAGTTACTTTACTGAAATATGGCAAAGAAAGTCTTACCTCCCTGTAGCTGTCAGGTTCACAACAAGAGACGGCCGACATTTTGTTATTGGTCCACTTTATACTTTGACAAAATTTGTACCATACCTAACCATGGGCAAGCACTTTGTTGTTAGGAGGACTACCATCCATTTGACATCTATGAACAGTCATTTGTGAATTTTATTCATTGGGAAAGCTGCATCAAACTTACCAAATCGGTCTTGGGCGTGTCATGGTAATCGGTGCTGTAGTAGGACACTGGTTTGGTGACATAGTGACTGAGTTTGGCGCCCCCAACCGCTTTGTGCGGGTTGGCATGCTCTCGGAAAGTGGCACTCTTTGGCGTGTTGCAGAATATACGGATGGAATCACGGACACACCTCTCAATGTCAATGCCTGGCAAGTGAAATAAAATATAAATGACAAATTGCTGTTTCTCTCGCCGTAGAATTCTTTCTACACAATGATAAAATATCATTTCAGGGCCCAACTTTGATGTAGATTTCACAAAAAGGCAAAATGTTTAGCTGTGCTCAAACTTTTTATACAGAACTTTTATACAAACTTTTCATAAAGTACACATTTTGTACAGAAAGAAGTAGACTTATTCATGTATTTGAGTGAAAGAAATATAATTGCTATGACATTGTAGTTTATATTTGGTGTTTATATTGAGAAGTTTATGCCATGTACCATGTACCTTTTACAATTTTTGATAGATTTTGAGAAAAAACGTTGCACTTGTTATGTCCTTTGACAAGAAACTACCCTGGAGACGAAAGACTCTGAAAATAAAAAACTGCTGTTCTTCTTGATAAAAATTGTATTTTGTTTGACTCATGTTATGTTTGCAACCAAAAAGACACTTTGTTATATTCATCGTGTAAATAATCTAACCCCAGTAGAAAGCACCTTTGGGACAGATGTTCAGACTCTGCTTGTGGGGGCTGATTTGGAAGCTTTTGGAGTGTTAAGTTTTCACCGGCTTATTTTTTGGGAAAATTGAAATTTGTTTTTTCCCCATAGCAGCCATTTTAAATTTCAAGCATTGGAAAAAAAAATTGGGTAATTTGTTTCTCTAGTCCAGTGACCCTTACTTTTTATCCTTGGTTTTAAAAGGGAATTGTTTAAAGTTCCCGGAGGAAAGTCTTTCAATTTTGAAGCACCAACTACCTCAACTATAAGTTTACACAAAATAAATCACAAAGCCCTGTTCAAATGGCTGAATTGGACAGAATGATATCTGATGAAACTATGGATGGCTCATTTTGATAACCGTTGGATGATTTAAACGATACTGATATTTATTCAGTGTTGAAAATGCTTACAGCACTTCTGACATAAAGAAACCTTGCACCAACAACCTGCCACTTGAGGGCGCCAAAACCTCTGCAGAAACAGTACTGTCAACACATCTCACCTGGCATATCAGAGAACAGCAGAATGCATTCATTGAAACCAAACATCAGCAGCTGATCCCGGAGTTGTTGCAAAATGGCTACCCCAATGCATAATGGGAAGGATGAGTTGCCTAGCAACAAGGTATCCCAAAGATGAAATATCTTATGCAGAGGAAATACATCTGTGAAAAAAGTACCAAAGCCAACTCATAGTTATTAAAATGATTCAAATTTCTGTAAGTGTGGATCAGATTTATACCATAAGAAATAGTTTTAAATTGTTGCTACACTAATAGTTTTATTTCTTCTGGAAAACAAGAAATTAAATTAGTACGAAATATAAACTATAAATTTTAGTGTAGGGAAGTGACCAGAAAAACAGCAATAGTTATGCAGAAAACTGAGAAACTGCAATCATGTAAAGAAAAAGAAAAGCATTCTTGCAAAGGAAAACAAAAATACATAAAGTATTAAAATTCTGATGAAGACCACAGAAAGCTTGTATGGAACCAGTCTGTCCATGGTCTGGGTACAGACATCATTGTAGAAAAATACACTGTAACCTTCAAATGTATGAAAATCAATTTCTTACAGATATCATCAGGGATGAGTGTCTTCCAATCTTTTGGTTGAGACCTGATGGGCTACAAGACTATTTGACTTATGTTGATGCTTGTCAAGATACAATTGTATAGTGAGTTGTTGATTGCCAAACATTGTTCATGTATTGCTGTATACAAAATCAGCACCTCTTGGTATCTTGCAGCTTCGACCTACCATTTCCAAATCACAGCAAAGACTGTCACAAATTCTCAAACTACTGGCAGTGGGAGGGTGAAAATACTTACGGGCAAACATGGTCAAAAACCACGGAATGGAGTAGAGTTCCGGAATAAATCCGATGCTATCCATGTGACTACTGAGTTCCGGATCATGGAAAGCTATCAGGTGACTGAAAACTGCTAAGTACTCTGCAGGGAGAAAGAAAGACATAGATTAGGCTGTGATTGAGAGTGGGCTGTGTCTATAAATATAAATACTACAGGTACTCATTTGTTATGCTCTATATCTTTGGTTCACCAAAGTTTTGAGAACAAGAATGTTAAATGTTGTTTTGTTGTAGAGAGTGAATATGTGACAGAACTTTCTTATCAGTCAAACAATGTCAAAAAGTGATCAAATACTGGTATGTAAAGTTCTCGTAAAGTTCCTTTGAAACCCACATGTTGCGCATGTAAAATGAATTGATCCTTTAATGCCAAAGTTTGAAATGACCCTGTTGGTCCAATATGATAAAGTTGGACGAAGGCAGACTAACACAATAGTGAAAGGGTCAGATAGGTGAGAACACGGATTTTCTTTTGCAGAAGGCATAATTGCCACATCACTTTAAATAGCTCTGATTGCAAATGTCTGTTTGTTATCAAACAAAGCATTACAATGTGCAATATTTGCTGTTACCAGCAGAAATTTAAACAAATTTTTGGGGCATTTTGTGCCACGATGGACCACTGCAGTTTGATCTGCTCAATCCTCTAGCTTGCTACTTCTTATGGATTCTATCATGACACTTATAGTGAAAAGTACTATAATTTCATCAGCCTTCTATGTTTAGTGTCCACATACCCTGTCAACAATTTTGGACATACATTAAAATTTGCATGTTGAGATTTCTATCACGATGTCATTCAGAAATACTAGTAGACTTGTAAAGTTCATAATATTTCAAAGACCTGATATTTCCATGCAGTGTTCAGAAACTTTCTCACCTTGTATGACTGGAGAGTTGTCCTTCAGGAAAAACTGGTTCAAGTACTTGGGGATAAAATTTGAAAAACAACTGAAAGCCAGAGCTGTAAAAAAAACCAAAATGTTCAGATGATTTCAGCTGGGCACTTTTTGAATTGTTTTCCACTCTACGCCATACATATGAATAACTATACATATCAGTTGAGACTACATAGAAATACAGATGGTATCAAATGAGGCAGTGTGATCTTCTGTTGAATTCTGAGCAAGCACTGCACTGAAAATCTAGTACTATCATCCACAATGACTGTATTGCATCTGAGAATAAAGTCCAGGCCTACACGCAGGGAACCTAGGGAGTATGCTTAAGTTCAAAGGACAAATGTCTCACCTTCGTTATTGAAGTTCAAGTACAGAAATGGAGCACAGAGTGAGTCAAGGCCCTGCCAGTAGACCAGACCAGGATTTGACATCACCCAGGCTTTCAGAATTCTTTTGAATTTGGCGTGAGCTTCCGGCGACGAGAGCAACTCATCGTACTGATGACAGCGTGGTATATCAACTTCTATCTGTCTGTCAGTTGGAATGGGACTCTCCTTGTCAATGGAATCATATCTTCCTTGTATGTCGCCCTTGTGAGAGTGAAAATATTGCTTTTACCATTCAGTAACATCGTCTGACAGATTATTCATGTATGCTAATTGTATCAAAGAGTATTATTTCATTATGCAAAACTTATGATGACTCACTATCAATGTTGCACATTCATGACCTAGGATTGTGCACTGTATAGTGTTTGGTGGTGAGTGCATGGAAAGTACTGATGTTTGATTACGAGGCCTGGACTTTGTTATGTAATTCAACCTTATCAAATTTCGAAAACATAAACTTTTGATTGGCTCATGGGAAATTCAAACCCATTCTGTTGGCACATCAGGTTGATAATTTATTGCTATACACTGTTTCATTTCACATGGTTTCTCACCAGACTTTTTTGACATAATTGTCAAATACAAAGATGAAGGATCCAATCTAAAAATGACATGTAATACGGTGAATGAACTTCTGTTGAAAGATACACAGACACAAATGTAACACCATTTTTTCTATAACTAATATTACCTCAACACCCAGCAAGGCTGCCCAGACAAGATCCCTTACTAACGGAGGAGTATCAACTCTCGCCTCTTTCCAGATTCTCTCTCGGTTGTACGGATAGCCCTTCACAAGTCTCTCATACAGAATAATTCTGTGAAACTGATCAAAAAAAGAAATAAAATAATACAACTTTTAATCGACAATCAATATTTTGGCACCAGGAGAAAACACACTGAACATACATTCTATGAGTTCTGATTCATAAGTATCCACGAAATGTGTACATTGGCTGGGTAAAAAGAGTGTTAATGTAAAATGCTCCTCGGGGACAGATATTCAGACTTTTACAATATTTTTTGGTCTACCACTTGTCAGAATTCTTTTAGAAGCTTATGAATTATTAATTTTCACCAATTTATTTTTGTGAGTGAAAATTTATTTTGTTTCCAAGGGGCTGACACTGGGATGGTAGCCATTTTGAAATTTTGAGTGTCAGTAAATACTGGATACATTGTTTCTCCAGTTGCAAATTTTGCACTTTGACCCCTCATTCTCATTCTAATTGATTTTGAAAGGCAATGGGTCATATTTTTCTCACAGAAAGTGCGATAAAAAGTTCAAGTCTTTCGATATCGAGGTGTTTGAGGTGGGATCTCTTATTCAATGTTGTCTCTACTCTTACCTGATACTCGATATCTTTTTCTCTAATCACCACTTCCAGTAAGTCATTACTGCTACCTGAGGTATGCATGCTATTATTTTTCCTGTGAAAATTCAAAGAACTATAAGTGATCACCGTAAATTTCAAATACGACAAACGCACTTCAGAGATTTCTGTAAATAGAGAATACTGTACACTTTAAGCTAAGCTGTTTGATGAACTTAACTTTTTGCAGCGTAACTTTATGACTCTGTACTCGATTTCATTCTACAACACTCTGATAAGATGCAAACTTAACTTCAAACAAAACTAAATGTAGCATTTGCAGGAACTTATAGATCAATTAGCCTGGCTCCAAGCTGTGGTTTTCAGACTGACATTTTATGGACACGATCACAAAACCACAGCCTGGTATAATCTGCACAAATGTCTCTTCTTTTCAGGGGGACATTTGATGCAAATGAGTAGAATACAAGGTGGTATGGCCAAGGTACAATGTAATGGTATCCACTGGTGTCAACTCCATGACAGATATTCAATGAATTCAACACATTACACATCTAAGAAAGGTGAAAACTTCATGGTAAAGTGAACTGCCTATGTGAGTGTTTTTCAAGATGCGGAGGTGACATCACCCAATGTCAAAGACGGTGTACAAGATCCAACTTACTCATCTTCAAGAAGAGGATAATAAGCTGCAGCGTCAATATTTTCAAGCCTCTTCCTGAGTGGTTCAATAGATATGCAAATTGTTGTGTCGTCCAATAGAAAGCTGTAATCCCTGACCAGACCATACCGCTCATTGTCCACTGTGTTAACACTGCAGGAAATATAACGTACAGAAAATATACTCAAGATGCTAATCACAGGGAACTCTGGTAACTTATACAACGGGCTTTGTTTGTTCTCTATTGACACCACATTAAAATATTTCAAGTAAATGAAAGTTGCATTGTATGAAAGGGAAAAAAGCACTTTAGTTATGAAACTTGACTTGGGAATTAACCATAGGAAGAATTTATAATCTTTCAAGACTTATTTCAGATTAGGCCCCCCAAAAAAATTGTGCTGTTCTGATTACATGGTTTTCAAAAATAGGGTAGGTAGGTAGGGAAATTTTTTTTTTCATTTTTTTTTATTTCTCAATGTGCATTTTGTACGCGTTCAAACAAACTACCAGTGAACAATTTCCTCATGACACGCACTCAAATTGAATACCAATTTATTAAAATAAAATATTCATTAGTAGAATTGAAATGTGTGGTTTATTTGACTGCAACGGAAATTGATATGGCTAAATTACAATTCTTTGACAGGAAAGTGAACTGTTTATCCACAGGTAAGTCTGACTTGTAAGAACTGACACAACACAATGTTTACTGTCATCAATGCAGTGTTTCATCTAGGATACTATACCAGGGGGGATTGGTCCCCCTCTACTGGAATTTTTGAGGGGGATTTTAAAATTTGGGGGGGATTTAACTGAAACATTTAATGACATCTTATATGTTAGTTTTAATGTTGCAGTGATGTCACTTGTGTTATACTACAAGCCATAAATCACTTGCTTACACAATCCAAGCTTCTGGCTCCAAATACCATCCTCTATAAGATTTTTTCAAAAGTCAACAAATTTGGGTATCACTGTTGCGAATGTATAGGGCTTCCAAGAGTGGCGGACGGCTCATTAATATTCATAAGCTTTAATATCCCTAAAAATTGTAGCTTAAATGCTTAAATATTCTATATATTTGTTTGTACATATTCTGTATGTTTGCTTTCTTTGGGCTTAATGTACATTCAAACATAAAAATTAACAACAGCCAGCCATTGCCACTGTACCTTCAAGGGATTTTTTCATTTTCACTGAACTGTCTGCACTACACAAACCAAGAAAAAAGATCTATTGTAGTTATAAAAGAATGTTTTGTAGGTTCTGAAAAAAATAATGTGCTTGTTTGTCACGTTTTTACTGTGTGTATATCATCCCTCACTATTGTAAGTTTGGATCAACATTGCCCTTTGCAAACCAGTGAGCTGTGTTTTGTAGTGACCTAGCTGGTCTTGTAGTTTTGTGCTCAGACTCAGTAGAGCTAAAACGAACAACTTAGAGGGTCAGATCCCTTGTTTTGAATTGAAGACGTAGTCGAGTTTTTCTCGATGTCAGATTTGCTCCAGTTGCTTTTTTTTCAGTCATTTTAGAATGGGGAAAATAACAAACAGAAAGGTTGGTTGTCACCGACAGTTAATTTTAGGGTTTATTTGCCCCGAAAAATGAGTCAGTGTCTGCTCACTGAATTCAAAAACTGGGCCCGTTGACACCACAGCTTGCTTCCATGCTTTTGCAGTCATGCTGCACGGTAACCGGAGAAGTTGGCCAGTTGCGAATTCGGCCAGCGCCGGTGCCGACCAACTCGGCCAGTGGGAGAAGTCGGCCAGGAGAACTCGGCCACTCGCAACAAAGCAATATGATTGCATACGCATTCTCTTCACAGTTGAATACTTAATCGGCACATGCCAGTTTTAACTTTTTACTACCATAATTTTTGTTATTTTGTGGGTTTAAAACTACTATGAACATTCAGAAAACAACTCGAAGAGGTCCCACGTCCACCCTGCAAAACATGTACGGTCTGCCTCTGTGTTTCTGCAGATCGCACGCGTACCGTATTAAAGTTCAGGCAAACATTATGCCATTTCTTCAGTAAAATTCATGGCTTCACTATCTCCTATGACTTTTTAACGGACTTCAAGCGTAACCATGACGAAGGCTGCAAAACTCGCTGCCACGATCGCGATATACCACCATCTTTAAGGGGGAGACCCACATTCACAGACACTTTTCTTTAACCTGATTTTTCACCATTAAAATGAATCTTTAACCCGACATGTAGTATATGTTTGGGTAGCTCGACAATTGAAGATTATAAAAATTGTAAGAATATTTCAAAACCTGTTTGCGTGTGTTTGTTTTGCTCAAAAATGTGTGTTTTTGAGTTTTTTCACTTAAAAAAGTGTAAGTACGAGAGGGTGATGGCCATTGGTAAGTCGTTTACTGCAATCGATAGCAGGGTAAGGTGTGTAAAAAACCGTGTCTTGGATTTTTGATACTCCGCTTTGTTTTTGCACAATTAGCCTTGAAAGTGAGAAGTGGTGGATTCTGAATAAATTAACAGCTTTTGTCCACGTTTGTCACGATATCTTTTGTTTTTGGAACATTATCGGAATTCTGAGACACGGTTTTGTAGAAACAGTCACAACTACAACCTGTGTAAAGATAAGGCTAATCCGTCAACACGGCGCCAAGTTACACTCTCCAGAAATTGCGATACATTGCCAAAAACGGAACGGACTAAATCGCAGAAATGTGTATGCGACCCTTGGAGTCGCACAAAGTCAGCTAAAATTCCGGTTCGCTCACATTTTCGGTGGAAATTCCCAGCCAATAATGAAGTACAGGACTTTTTACACAATTGTCTGAATTTGTGGTATGAATGAAATGATACATGACGTGAAAATTGGAAGAAAATGAACACTGAAACGGCCAGTTCGCGGCGTAAGCGTTAGGCTTTATTTACACAACTGTCATTCCGAGCTAAATCTGGGGATAATCTTCTTGCTAAATACAAACTAGCGTATATAAGGGCCGTTCACATTAGCCCAAAAAGACTAGGCCTTGTCCTAGCCAGGTTCGTGGCCGACCAAAAAAACACGTGTGAACGCTTCTGGCCGGCCACTGTCCGGACAATTTCTGTCCTAGTCGAGAGGGGTGGTTTTGTGGCCGACCCAGGTCTCTGGCCGAGCAGTAAACAGCGTATGTGAACGCGTTTTGTCCGACTCAGGTCCCAGTTGACGCCCTCTGTAGTTGACATGCAGTGTAGTCTTTGACCTATTCGACGATTCAGTATCATTTTAGACATGGCGAGTCGAGGAGTCAACTGGGCTACGGAAGAAATCAAGTGTCTTTTAGGCATTGGAACGAATATATGGTGAAAAATCTGATGGACGGCACGTCAAGGGATCGAATCGCCTACAATATCATCTCACAGCGTTTGTAATAAAGGGAAAGCGGCTGCACATATCGCCTACACTATTTTTTCGTTCTCTGTGTTTGTGTTTGATTTTGTGTGTTTGGCTATTGGTGTAGATATAAGCCATGGCGAGACGTAGCCGTAATCTGGCTGTCGAATGACAGGGTGATCCTTTGACCCCGGCCTTTGACGCTACGTTTCGAAACCAGTGTGTGGTTTCTTCCTCAGTCGCTTTTCTTTGGAGATTGCTCTCCTTAGATTTATGTTTCACTGTTCGTGGTTCGTGGTTCGCGATAATTGTTGGTACACCCAAGCCCCAATATACTTAGGGAAACCGCTGGGAATATACCTACATCGCAAAGAGATTAGCTGGCAGCACTATCGCTATGTGCATGAAGTTTGGCAGATCATCTTTCAGTCTATTTATCAAAACACCGTTGGGTGTCTCATAAAGTAGAGGCCGTTTATTTGCATGACCGATAAATTACTGAAGTAAAGCATTGACTTTCTATGAAGTTAAATTGCTTTTGCCTATGTGTATCACCACGTCTGCGGTAAATTTCATTGATTTCCTATTTTCCTGAAGTTTTCTTGACCGTTTTGCACGAATGACAATTAACTCGCACTTTCTCCAACTTGAACAGCCCAGAATCAACTCGCCCGAAACCAATGGTTCTACTCCGGAATAAAAAGGACGCGATGCGTACGCCGTTCTACATACTCAGTACGCCCAAATAATCACGTGATGCCGGTACAAACAGACCCACATGTGTACTGAACGCGTATGGAAATACACGTACATCTGTGCGCGTTTGCGCACATGGCTTTGTTTGTACCGTGGTCGATTCGAATTCCGGGTTTGGCCTATTCGCCCGTTGTTTGAGATTTACACGTTCTACCGCGTACCTATGCACCCTCCGTTGTCGATTTAGTCTAGTAGAGGGTAGAATCGAGACTGATTTTATTGGAACAAAAATATTTCGCTTGATTGACTAACACAGCCAATTTTAAGCATTTTCTTCAATTTAGAAAATAAGTCATCGCCTTTCCTTGACATTTCCGTTTCGTTTGAAAATGCTCTGTCCCATAGTCGGTGTGAACGCTAAGGTTTGGCCGTACTGACTGAGATATGGCTCCTTCTTTAGCTATATTTTCAGAATTTCGAAAAGATGTCGCCAACTATTCCTTTCAGTGCACACTGCAGGTCTGTCTACGTTTGCAGGAAAAGCTATCGTTGCTTCCCAACAAACTGAATTCGGGCCGGTTGTATCGGGCCAGTTGGAATGAGTTGGGTTCTGAGTCATGAGTGGTTTGAAAAGGTACCAGTTTTGCACTGGGTAGATCAGAAGCGAAAGGAAGGTATCAACAGCATCGATGAAATGCCTTTTTTCTCACCGTGTTTTCTCATTTCTCTGTATTTTTTCAGTGATGACAATTTGAAAATAGTAATTTCGTGTCCGCTGATCGTGACGATTTGATAGCTCTCAGAATTCGAAGTACGAAACGTCAGTGCCTCCGGGCCATGCCAGGCCGCGGGAGACAAGACAACACATTTTCAAACTTTGAGTCATGCCAAGTTTACCTTCTCGATTGGATACGTTGAGGTCAAAATACGAACTTTGCCATCGATTAACGATTAAAACTATGGCATTTCAGCATTCTTTGAAATTGATGATATGACTGTCCTTTTCCGTTTTACATTTCTTGAGAAAACTCTACTATGTGCCCACTTTAGTCCGATACCCCCCCCTGAATAATGATATTATCCGTATGACGCATCCAAATAAATGTGACTGAACAGTGACGTATGTCTGCTTGTGTCATGTCAAGGCCGAGACTCGCACAGGGTGTACTACGAGACGACATCGACTTTGCCTCTAAGCCGAGGTTGTCAGAAATATATCCGAGAAAAAAAGGTCTTCTTCGAAACCATGAAAGCCGTCGATGAAAACTGTAGAGGTTTATATGGCTGACAGTTGAAGAATGTTTGTTCATGACAAATTCCCGCCACGCCGCGGACCAGCAGCAACGACTATCCACACAATAATTTCAACTTGATAATCAGCTCATACATGGAACCGTCAGAAACCCAAACTTTGTCTGTATTACTTGTAGTTCTCACAGAATTTCGCTACGACATGTCGGATAACAGAACCTCGAAGCCTGGAAGTTTTACAAGTAGTAACTTTTTAGAAACTACATCGGTGCACGGCCGATAAAATACGGGTTACTTACACAACTGTCTATTCTCACTGTCACTCTAAGAATACGCATCTACTTTAAAGCGGTCGGTCGGCAAATCGGTTTCTTCGAAACGAGATTATAAATTTAGAGACTTTGAATTTTCACTCAAGGAAGCCATCCGTTTGATGGAAAATTGTCGAAGTACATGCTTGAGGTAAGATGACATATCGCTCGATGGGTGTTAAACGTGAAAAGGTTCATGTTGTACATCATATAGAAAACTACGCACATTGTAAACCTCGACGTAAACTGATCACTTTATGAAAATAAAAGTTAAAAATACGGATTTCACCTCAATGCCGGACGCAAATTACAGTTTTTGTGAGACAGTGGTAATGACGGCATTTATGATGACAACGCCAGTACAACGAAACGAAGTCAAAGTCATGACAGTACCTATCTCTCTTGCACTTTTTCTTCAGGGAAAGTCTGTCGAATTTGGTTGCTTCAACATGTTCCCTAGGCAATGGAATTTACCACAGCAATTCAACAAAAACTGGCAAAAGCAATGTAACTTTACTTGTAAAAGTTAATCCTTTAATGTACCATCGTTCACGCTATATGAACGGCTTCTGCAATAGTGTTTTGTCTAGGGGACACCGCATACGCACCCCGCAGTGTTTTCGATAAACAAACTGCAAGATGATCTGGTGCACTAGCAATACTGTTGGCTAATTAATTTGCGATATAGGGATATTCGCAGCGGTTTCCTTAAGTATATTGGGGCTTGGGTGTACCAACAATTATCGCGATGGCAATAATTATTGTCAGTGTTTTGTTCGTCTAGCAAGGAGGCTAGAATACTTATGTTTGGGTCAGTTTGTTGTGTTTCATTGTGTTCGGTCGTTCTCTAAGATTATGTACTAGTGCATTTATGAGTGTGTCGCCAATTTTGGATTTCTTTTGTAAAGGATGATCGGTTTCATCGTGAATAAATTATTTAGTGTTTGGTCTTTTTCTATTTCTTCCCAGTTCTTCAGGAGTGCTTGTTTGATGTCTTTTTGTTTTGATGTGTGGACTATATTTGGTAGCAAATATCAATTTATTTGTGTTGTTGTTGTGCGTTTGTTTGTGATTTAAATGTGTTCTTCGTGTAGCGTACTTAGTAATTTGTTTCCGCATTGATGTTTGATATTTCTTGTTGTGGATATTCTCGCAGTAATAGCTTTTCATTAAATGTTTTGACTTTGTTGTTGAAGTCTTCTTCATTGTTACATGTCCTCATGTACCTTAATGTTTCGCCTTTGATTAGGCCCTTGAAGGTTGATTTTGGATGACATTATTTTCTATGTAGGAACTGGAATGTATCTGATGAATGTATTTTGACCTGTATAAGGTCAACGGCGGCTAGACGCTACCAAATGATCTAGGCTAGGACAGCGTTGAACGTAATGTGAACGCGGACAAAAGATTAGCTTATCTTCTCACATTCTGCCGGATTAGTTCTGGCCGGCCCCGGGCCTAGATGTGAACCCCATATAACTGTGCACTGTAGTGTACCAGTTAAAATTTGATTAGCAAGCGAAGAAATGGCTGGCTGCGTATATACTTCGTTAAAATTATGTGATTTTGCATGCCAAGTCCAATGACATTGTGTTTTCCTCTCTTTTGGTTGCGCAATCGTCACCGCGTTTTCAGCTTCCTGTCCGGAGAGAGACACGTGACAATGAATTTACAATGTGGTACATACCGACAAAGACGAAGTTCATTCAGACGCCGTGTTGCGTACGTTAGCTTTTACGTTCCGTACTGCATGTTGAAGTACGACCACAGTCCGCCTTGAACATGGCATGGAGCTAAAAACGGACAGCTACATGAACGCGGTTTCCGACCTCAGAAGCACCAGTGCCGGGCTAACTTTGTGTTGTGTCAGGTTAGAACCCATCGTTAGGCTAAACTAAATATAACACCTGACAATATCTGGTATCTAAAACGATTTCCTAATAGTAAGATAAAAAGTTGGCGAAAAACTGAAATAAATCGATTCTGACACGAAACTTGAACAATTCTAAAAGCGACTTGTTTTGGCTTCGCGAGTACCATGGAGGCGAGTACCTAAAACAGATGTGAATCTGTGACCACGCTGATATTAAACTGAATGCGTCATTCTAAAATCGCGACGGTCGAATTTTGTACAAGTAATGAAATGCGTGAACTTCAGTCAAACAGTTGAATATCGCGTTGGCTGATATGTGGAAACGAGCATTCGTCGTTCTCCGGTGGCGACTGTCCGTTGAACTACTATAATAACGACGATAGACAGACCAGCAGCACGCTGTTTTTCAGCGTGATTGAGTTTATCCACAGGAAAAAGTAGTTGCTGATTCGAAAAAAGCACGTTCATGGTTGTTTAATTTTTTCAAGTTCATGGAAATTATTCTATCATTTTCAATTTTGGTTTCTTTAAATTTACCGCATAAGTTTATAATTACCTAATAACAATTCAATCGCAATGATTTTAAAGCTATACTGACATGAATTTGTGCTATGAAATATCGCATACTTTTCAATCGAGATTGATTTCGACCCTGGACTTCGACTCACTTCATGAGCAGTCCGCCAATAAAAGTTCAGTTGATCGAGACAAATTATGCTCTATGATTAGCTCCGGTACAGATTGAAAAACAAATGCTAGATATATAGGACTAATACATTGTGTTTACATTGTAAATCACGGCATCATTCTAGTGTAATGTAGCAAAACTTTACGTGCATTACCCGCATCACGTTCCCTCTGTGCCCGCATAGAATTTACAAAACAATAAGCTCACTTTTCCAAACCGGGCAGAGCAGACACCGGCGCGATTTTGTCGTTATAAAATTTCGAACTATTGGCATATTTCTATTAAATTTCTACTGAGAGGAATGTTGCTCGCCCAACTGTCGAAACAAAAATACGTCGCAACCATTTTCACAAAAAAAGACTGAGAGAAAACTTATGGTGACGTACAGGAACGTAATCTTCATTGCATGCTTTACGCGTAAACCGTAACGTAAGCGGGAACAGTTTTGGTTGCCGGACTTAACTGGGCATTTACAGACGTTAAAAATCATCTGACATTTTTATCATCAGTCGCAATTAGTTCGGAGCGGGATCAATTTGAATGTCGGACTTCATTAGGTGCAGACAAACATGTAAACTGTTATCAGAAAAAGACGTAATTTTAGGATTTTCGGAGTAGCCTAGTTTGATTAGGGCGGGGTCAGTTTTGAATGTCAGACTATTCTTGACCGCGGAGTGACGTCACTTTCACCTCACGCACGCGAGTGAGGTGAATTGGGATTTGACTATACAGGACAGTGAACAATGCAGAAATTATGTGACAAAGGACGGAACTCAGTGTTTATCATTGACAATAATGTTGAAACTTTGAATACAGGTGTAAAGGTCGAAAAATCCACACTTCAATATTTTGTTCTCATGGCAGTGTGACGCAAAAATGACGTTAAAAACCGCAAGTTCCCGGATGTCCGCGGTCAAGAATACTTTGCATTGAGTCAACGTCATTTGTTAGCAGACACAAATGTACGTTTTGGTTTTGGTTTGGGCGGGCGATTAATTTTGAATTCTGGACTTTATTTAGCAAACATGTAAAGACAAAGACGTACTATTTGGATTTTCGACCGTTATTTGTTTTATACGGGAACAGTTTTATAAAATACGTGTTATAGGAAAACTAGGTAAAAATAACGTAGACTACAATGAGCAGCCTCTCAGTTGTGCGCAAGATGTATCACCAGCTTTTGTTCGAAGCTCAGTTTAGTGTTGAATGAGTATAAAGCGTTCTGCGTTACAGTCCTCGCTTGCGACCATTTCCAGTTTACACCTTTTCAACGCATCGCGATGGGAAACTGGAGTTTTAAGCCTGACTGTAACTCTGACAATTTTAACTGTTCTCTCATTCTCGGCCATATGCTTGATATTTCGCTTTTGTGGACCATGCTTTTGCAATCGACGGCCGGCTACCTTCAGCATGTTTAGTAGCCACGACATACTAGTACTTCCTGCCGGCAGCTGGGAAGAAGACTGACGCATGCGCACTCCTCCGGATGGAATTAACGTAATCTGCTTACGCTCTTGAGATAGCCTTGACTAATCTGGAAACCGTTAAGACATAAGAAAAACACGGCACGCGAACTGACCTACAATGTTCATTTTTGTTAAAATTTAACTCATTTCCGAGTATGTTATGGTTTCAAACTTATCGTCCACTCAAAGGCCATATTAGACAGATTCAAAATTTACCATAAACAAAAAATGACCAAAATCACTCAAGGAAGGTGGGTCTACCCCTTAATTTTACCCAATGTGTGTATATCATACGTACTGTGATCTGTGAAGTTTGCAAACATTACGCTCACCTTATGCATGACATTTAGATCGCTTTCGCATATAACTTTGGTGAGACTTCAAAAAAAAAGAAACACTATTACAGATGCTATATTCTAATTGGGTGCATACTGTACTGGCCGAGTTTGCCCACTGGCTGACTTCTCCAACTGACCGAGTTCGTAACTGGCCGAGTTCTCCCACTGACCGAGCTCGCAACTGGCCGACTTCTCTTGTATTCAGTCTGCACTGAACATGTTTCTGTGACAATAAAGTCCAATTTTTCGTGTCAATTTTGCTATCACAATTATTTTCAGAGTGTTATAGACATTCATATGATGCACAAAAACTTCAGTTTGTCTCCTTTCCTTAATCGTACAGAGATGTGACACAGAAACCTTATCGGGCTAGGGCAATGAACTTTTGTGAACGTAACTCTCAACTGGCTGATAGGCTTTCATATGTAAAATCAACGTACGGAAATTTACGCGTGGTATTGTTTCAACAGCATTTCATTGAAGCAGTTCAAAAAGTATCAAAATCGAACTAAAATTAGTTTCATGCGTTTCACGTTTTTTCATATCATTATTTTTACTTCCGGGTTTACGAAGCTCTAAAAAGTCTAGGGTCGGGGGGATAAAATTGAGGTAGGGGACGGGTAATCGGAACAGGACACCATATTTTGTTTTTTGGCCTTATCTGGTTTAGGTCTGATTGGAGCTGATGTCTACAACAAAGCTATTTTCATCATTATAAAGTGTACGGGGACCTGTCAAAATGCCACAAGTCTGAATCTTAGGCTGTTATTTCTGGCTTCCAAATACTGCTCAATATCAGCAATGCTTCTACTCTGGAATAAAACCGACGCGATGTGTTCTACAGACTCAGTACGTCCAAGAGATCACGTGATGACGGTACAAACAAACCTACATGTGCACTAATGCGTATGGAAATACACATATGTCTTTGCGTGTTTGCGCACGTGGGTTTGTTTGTACCGTGGTCCTTTCGCATTCCAGGTTTGACCTATTACAAGTATGAACATAAATGAAATGAAATGAATCACAGTATAGCGGAGGAAACTGTCTACAATGATTAAAATGAAGAGTTGACTTACTCTGGCATACCACAGATTGGGGGCTGAGTTGTGATCAAGCCTTTCTTTTTCAATTCACCTTCTAAATTGCCCCCTGCCAGACACCATAGGTAATAGATCTCAGCAATACTTCTGCTGGCCAAATGATCCTCTTCCTCTGAGAAAAAAAAATGGAGTGGACAAAATCAAATGAGAATTTTGCTGTGCAACTGTTCTGATAATGAACTCTACCACTGACAATGTATTTGTAAAATCTACTCTTGCACAATATCAGATGTATAAAAATCTGGTGAAATTCATATTGTTAAAAAAATTTTTCACGATCCAAAGTGTGACCAAATTGTTAAGATGTATGGTGTCTTAAGATATTGCGTATTCAAATATTCAAGGAGCTATGGAGATTAGGTCTGCATTTTACTTGAGAACACCTGCATTTTTTTTTGGACATCACATTTTACACAATGAATTTTTCAGTTCACATACAATACAGAAATACCATGGGCAGTATCTTTTTCCTAGCCAGTCAATGAAAGTATGAAAATAAAACAGTCTGTCACATAACTGTCATGATGATCAACCATGAAAAAGCCTCAAAGTATGCACAATACAAATGTATTGCTTTTACAGTTTGAACAAAGCACATAGTTGATTACCTATCTGTGAATTTTCATCATATTCGGGTATTTCTAGTTTCTCACAGCGTAGCTTTGTTGAAAACAGCGGTATGGGTTCATCATACGGCTCTTCTCTGTCTCGATTTTCTTTGAATATTCCATTTTTCAGCAGCTCACTTGGACTGGGTCTGAACATAATGTTTGAAAGGGGAAAGTTTCAACTCATGTTAGTTTATGAGACAGTGAACGGTACTGGTCACAAAACTGTGTGTGTGTGTGTGTGTGTGTGTGTGTGTGTCTGCACTTTTGTAGATCTGTATGTGTGTGTTAGTCCTAATACTGCACATGATGAGTATTATCAGCAATGTCTTGAAATAATTACTGTAAAAAACCTTTTTATGTGGTTTAAAACTATTGAATATACAGTCAAGAAAACAATAGGTTTCAAAAGTTTAGATGTTAGTGGAAAATTTAGACTCCCTTGATACCTTTCTTATACTTACTGCAGCATAAATTCTGACATACAATGACAGGCTCTATAATTTCACACACTTTTTCTGACATTCATGTACAAGTATCGTTATGATGAAGTATGCAAACTTCAACTCACTTTCAAACCATATAATTAACCATTTGACTGTAGTGATTTCAACAGACAAGTTTCATCAAACCTGGCTGATATTGTAACTAAGGTATACTGATTGAGACTACAACCTAAGGATGGAAACCAAATCTTCTTTGAATATGAGTGAATCAAACACTGTAAAACTAACCTTTTATTAGGCAATACTGCCAGGCAAAGTCGTATTAAAGTGTGTATGCTTCCTGGCATTTCCTGTGAATGATAGACACAGAATATGAACAGATGCTTGTCAGTGAAGAACGCTGATATTACGCTGAATAACTGAAACCATATGTGATTTTCTTGCAATAAGTCTGGTACAAAATGTCACAACATAGCTACTCAATGTCTTCCGTTCGACCTACAGCTACTGCAAGACCAGTATACTACTTTAATTACAGCAATTAATCTCTTATAAATATCAGACCAGTTAGATCAGGTTAATAACTTCATTTAGAAAGAGAAGCATGTTTCAAAGAACATAAAAGAATGACCTGGCAAGGTTAGAATTTTTTATTCAACTAATTTTATTTAAAATATTCTTCCTTTAGTCTTCATAACCAATGGCAGATATGAGAACAAATTTCAGATTATATTTTGTTTGTCTAATTGACTTGATTTGCTGATCCCGTGTTTGCATTTGCGGGCCAGAAATTGCCAGAAAAAATTTTTGGGTAGAGTTGGGACTTCACATTTGAGAATATCTATTGTACGGATTTCTCAGTCTTGGAAGCAAAATGTTTCTTTTTGCCTGTTACCTTGTTAACCCCAATGCCCTGTATTACAGGCCCACACCCACCCTTTATGACAATAGGTTATAGACCAAACAATGGTGACGAAAAGTTTGACCCTTGAACCTTGACCCTAGGTAACCTATAACATCACACATAGATTTTCAATCCAACCAAGATGCAAAGGGTTAGTACATCCTTCACCGAACATTACCAAAACATCCTTTATATTTTCATGAAAAGTGAGAAACAAAGGAAAGCCAAGTATTAGGCAAACATAATTTTCACGGTAGAGTGAAAAAAACAGCGTACCTTTGCTTTGTTTTCAGCGTTGTGTTCTTTCATGATGACGTCCAATGGATGTTCATTATCACCGTGCTTGGCAAGAAACAAAACCTTGGCAAAGATCTGTGGCAGGGTGAATGATGGCCATAGCTGGCATCCCAGGTAGAGTTCAAGCAGGATCATCCCAAGAGACCAGACGTCTACTTTAGGCCCTGACTGGGACACCGCTGTCCCAGACTGTGTTTGGCCGAGGTGTTCAATGAATCTTGATGGTTCCGTGATGATGACTTCTGGTGCTGTGTATCTTGGGTAGCTGAATGGTCATGGAAACAATAACATTACAATTTGTAAATATGTGTCTGGCTACTGCACATCATCTTTTGTGCTTCTTCTTTTTTTGTTTAAATTGTTTGTCTCCTAGGAAATGTAAAAAGAGGCAATGATTTAATCGGTAGTACATGGACGTATATGAAGGCGTATTAACCTACTCACTCTTGATTCATTTGAGAGAACCAGTCATTTGCCATTTTTAGGGAACTTATTTGAATTTTTTATCGTGTATTTGCAAAACACTTGAATGGTTTGTAATCCACTGATCATTCAAAACTTCCAAATCAGTTCAAAGAAGCTCAATGTTGTGCAACAGATTTGGTTTAACAAATGTTAGGGACCGTCTCAGATTGTCGCAGAAGTTCAAAAAGCGAAATTCATTCGTTTAGGGGGGGGGAGGGGTTTGACCTCCATTCAACTAGTGAACTTCACTTCGCACTTTTATTTTGTGATCACAAGTTTTCAACTTTGTAACTGTTTCCATCTCGTTCATTCCCCAAACACAATTTACCGATAGTAACATTGTATCCTAAACCTTCATTCATCAAATTATTCAAAGACAAAAGTATCATTTTTTAAAATGTGCTATTTATAAGCGTCTGCTCTAAACAAGATGTCTATATTCTCACTTGTCATGCACCTGGTCATAGTCGTTTTAATATGATTGAACCACAGTCCCTCCACAAATTGAACACGCCTGGGCCCCCATGTCGAAGTTTCTCGCCGGAGTGACTCTAGCTATATGTCTACCTGGTGAGGAAAAACACCATGTAAACAGACTGATATAACCGAAGCCCAAATTCGCTGTAAGGAATCAAAGCAAGTGTCTGCGACAACGCAATCAAACAGCCAATGCATACTGGAACGGCCAGAACTGGACAGGGTTTCCTATAACAAGTGAGGGATATCCGTATATGAGTAAATCGCCTGAACCGTATGACGATTACTCGGATGTTACTGCATTTGCAAGTGCATTATGGCATTGCAGACCAAGCCTTGGTTTGTTAATGTTGTAATGTGGCAAGGGGAATACGTCTTTAGTAGCTATAGCAAATGCAACATTGTACTCTCAGGCAGACATAAACATTTCGCACTTTTGAAGTTTCGTTTAGGGGGAGGGGGAGGGGGTTTTGATCTAAACGAAGAAATTTCGTTTCTTGAACTTCTGCGACAATCTGAGATGGTCCCTTAATCAGAAGGACATTTTTACATTTAATGTGTTTGATATTCTTTGTTCAGTTTAGAATATATTTTACAAAGAATGTGTGGAGAACAGACAAATTTAGAGTGGGAGATGGTAAACGGGATTATAGAGACAAGATCAAAGTTTGCAAAAGATGCACAAAATAATAAATTACAGTTGCTGACCAATTAATTTTCTGTGATAAATTTGTGATATTTTTATCAAACTAGAACATATAATGGAAGCATAAAGCTGGAGCTTACCCTATTGGAAAAGTGACGTCAGCACCACCATCACTCATGTAGTATCTGCCGAACCCAGACAGCTTGACATGACCCTGAACGTGAACGAACATGTGATATGTATCATCAGTTTAAAATTTGGGAATGTATTTATTTTTGTCAGGGTGCGTTTTTGGCAAACTAGACAAACACAATGTATATGAGACTTCCGCAAAAAATTGAAATGCTTAAAGCCCCAGTGCTGTAACTTCTGATGGTTTTTCATTATTTTTCTTTTAAATCAATTGCAACTTCTTATCCTACTCCCCAAAGAATGTTGAAACACCCACTATTTAGCTTGTCAACTTAGCGTCTATATGTGTAAAATGCATTGTTATTGTTTACATTTGAATTCTAGTCCGGACCAGAAGTCAGTTTTCAACAATAACAATGCAGTTTACAACCATAGGGGCTGAGTTGAAAAGCTGGATACTGTGTATATCAACATTCTTTGGGGAGAAGAACAAGGAATTATGGTTCACATTCAAAATAAAAATGGTGAAATTATCATCAAAAGTTAGCAGCACTGGGGCTTTTAGAATTTTATGAGAAAATTACATGTATACCTAGTCACAACATTATCAGGAGTCACTGCCTTTTTAAATCAACCAAAAATGTATATTGACCTATTGTAAGATTTTATCGTAAAATCATTTTACTTTTCTTTCGAGGGAGAAGAGATTCCAGGTGTCTGTTTAGCAGAAATTGGTAGTAACAGAACATTGGTCACCTTACATGGTATTGAACCTTTTGATTCACTGTGCAGCAATAAATTTTCTTGAAAAATAACCTGTAAACTGATGTTTGAATAACTACAGTTTTCTTACCTCTGGATCCAGTAATATATTGTGTGGTGCTAGATTCCTGTGAGTTATTCCATGTTTATTGATATGTGCCAGACCCTGTAGGGTTTCATAGGCTATGTGCAGTATTTCCTCTCACTGAAAATGAACACATGCCAATTACAAATATGAGAAATACACCGTAGGAAAGCTAAGATCTGATATGGAAACAGCAAATGTGCTTTGAATCTGCTTGAACTACGTCTGAGACTCAGATACTGGTCTGTCACTCTCAGGAAATACTGAAAAATTACCTTTTAAATCTTAGTGTTAAGTTGCGTGTGTTTGTGTACGATGAATTTGTTGGCAGCTTAGTTTAATTAACTTCTGATGATGTTGGCATTTGAAAAACCAAACATATAACCATAGACAGCAGAAGCTCCTACTCTCTATTATAAATCATATGTTATTTCATATGATTATTCTGCCATTACCTTTTGAACTTTCCCAAAGCTGCCTCACTTTCAAGACTTCTCCTGTAGTATTCATGAACCACTATCAGCCTCTCTGTATCCACGATCAAAGTGAAAGAAACAGTGTGATAATGCATACAACGTTAGCCGAGATTTGCATTTTCTATTTGGAAATACAACTTTTGCAGTCTCAAATGAATCTTTTTTCCAAAATTGTTATTGAGGTACACTTTGTCTAGGAAGTCATTTGATCAAAATGAACTTCAACATATAAGGAGTTATAACATTACCTACTGTATTAATATTGTTCATAAAAGAAGCCATACATTTGGAAAAATGCTTGTCAACTCATAGAAATTTCTACCAACTAAAGATGTCTGAATTCAGCCAGCTCTTGCTATCAACATTGTTTTTTGTACATAAAAAGGGTATACCTTTTCACCACCATGCTACTTTCAATCCATATTTTTTCCAAACTTTTAACAAAATGTACAAGTTTACAAAAGTTTCTCAGACTGCTGGGAACATAAAAAAATCCCTAAAGATTACCATCTGTAAGATATCCAAGCTGCCTCTGTATAAAAGATACAATCACATTTATTTTGGACTCGTTCTCTGCAAAGATTTTTAATAGCAGGATTAATGTTTTCATCTTCCGAAAGTTCTAAATGGTAAGAATACGACCATAGCTATAAATTGTTGTGTCTTACCATGTTTCCCCCTGACCATGTCAACATACTGACATAACCTCGGGTACGTGACTGTTTTCAACTTCTGGAATTTGCCAAGGATCCTGATGGAGTTCGGTGTGAGGGGCAGCCCATTTGCTCCACACTTGTCATTGGCGTGAGGTGATGCGAAGAAAGTGGATATTCCGAGTTCAGCCTTTCCTAAGGGCTGCATTTTAGGCTCTTTCTGCACTAATATCCTTTGGTACCACAGATAATCAATAGAGAGACGGGATAACAATGTTGAAATTGTTACATTGCTCGCACGACACTGACAACTTCATCTCTCAAAACTTCCTCCACTTTCTCGCACTTTCAGTCGATAGCGTCTACCACCGGCGCTCCGATGGCCGCTTCGCGAAGCCCGTGTGATACTTCTTCTTCTTACTTTTATGTATCATTGGGGCTTCGCGACGCAACGATCGAAGCGCCTGTGGTACTATACAGGTCTGTTTTTGTAAATTGCTCGTACATTTCGAAGACAATGATTGAACAATACGAGACAGTACTACTATCTACGATTGAACGGAACACGGTCCCTCCACAAAAGACCGTGAACGGAATGACGTTGCTCTTACACTGTACAGTAAGGAAAGTAATTAACAGGAAACGTCAAAGCGAAGCAGTCCGATCACAAGGTATTTCTTGAAAAGAAGCGAACTGCTTGTGTCCTAACCGTGGGCAAAATTTGATTAACCATAAGTATATACAAAAGGATAAAAATTGCGAGAGAAGATAATTTTAGACAAGCACCGCCCCTTTTGTTATGAGTTGCTTTACGACCGCGAACGAGCTCGTTAGTGGAGTCGCTTTCTGCAACGAAAATACCGAACAATGAGGGGGTTATTAGTGAGCGAAATTCCGACATACTCTCCGTAATATACACGATAAAACTTCGACCTTACCGAAACACCGATGCAGAGACGAAGAGGTACAACACAAAGGGTGTTACATAGCTCAGCGCTAGCCACAACGTTCAGTGGGCGCAGCCATCTTGTGATTGAGTCTGATTACTATCCTGGATGTATGCGGGCGCTATTGATAGGGCCGTTCACAGTTTACGTCACTGTTCTCTCATTAATATGCAAAAATAAATATTTGTCCGCATTTTTAGATTACGCTTTTGAAAATTACGCATGCAAGAACGACGAAAATACATCTCAGTGGGCGACTGCTAGTGTAACAGTGAATACTAAAAAAAATATTCACGACTCAAAATACAAGCTGCAAAAACAGCCACGCATGCAACATTGATAAAATTTGTCCGCATTTCAAGCTGCGTGTCCGATGTCGCGCGCGTACAGCTCACAGTCCCTCGTGGGCTATTCAGCTCTGGGACTATTCGCCCTATAGACGAGTGTACATAAGCGAGAAACAATGTTTCTCGCTTCTGTACACTAGTCTATGGGCGAATAGTCCAGAGCTGAATACCCCACCAAACGACTGTGGTACAGCTATTTAGTAACAAACCTGTAACCGTGAACAAGGCTATTGATATTCTGGTTTTCAAGGCGGATATCAGACAGAACAGTAGATTGAGGGACCAATGTAACTTTGTTTCTGCACCATCATAATATAAGTCGGTCATTGTTCGGTCGACTTTTTCTCCCTTTAACCGAATTACTTTCCCCATCCATTGCTCACCCGAACACCTCTAAAATATTCAATCAAAGTGAAAAAAGGAATTAAAAGGTTGTTGAATTTAAAGCAGAACCCCATAAAGAAGTGAAAATTGAGGACTCAATCAAAATACAATAACCAAATGCGTAAGCCCTCTGAAGTCGTCCATCTACAATTTTCTCTGATTCTCTTCCGTATCAATCTTTCTATTTGATACTAGTGAAGAAATGCCTCTTTCCCAGCAACATCCGAAATTTTCAACGCCCCTTCTAGTCCAGACTGAATCGAAAACCATCAGCTCATACTTTTTCATATTCATTATGTTTATTCATTTACACTGATACTAGTGAACTTCCTTTTAAACATAGACAATCCATTTATCGACGACAAGTGTAATATCACTTTATTCAGAATTACATCAAGCTTTTATTTTTTCCGTGATTTTCTCAACATGGAAATTTTTGTCTTTGTTTGTTTTGTCCTCGTAACCAACAGTAAAAACGAAAACCATATCTTTCAAAACGTTTATCGACGAAAAAGTATCAAATGTTATCGACCAAAGCCAAGTAACGAATAAACGTTTCTGTCAACCGATTGAGTGAAACCAAACCGACCAGATTAAAGACTCGCAACAATTGTTCAAGAGCATATCATTCACAAATTTTCGTTATGTGGCATAAGCACACTCGAGTTTCGGAAGTTAAATAATCTATTCTTTCTGAAATTCCAGTTCAACCTTGAAAAATTCTGAAGCACAAGCATCCTGAACAATTCGCAACATTCTTCCTGCATCTTGAAAAGCTTATGCAGGTGTTGTACTTCTTTGAAAAAGATAAATTTATTCTGACAAAGTGGCAAATAAAACAAATTTACATAACTGTGAATGTGTCAAGCGTTTGAACAAAATTACAATTGCAACTTGTTTGAAAAAAATCAGTCAACTAAGAAGATTATCATATAATGCATCCAGGACGCATTCTTCTTCAAGTCTTACAAGGCTTGTTGTGTTGCAGGCGTCGTACGTCGAGGTTTATAGCTATAGCGCCCTCTTCAGATTCCTGTAAGTCTGATTCGTTTTTTTATTTGTTTGTTGTCACTTTCTTTCCTTTCCAGCTGATTGCACCAAGCTGCACATGTGGCGGTATCGGTGAAGTCCTTCACACCCCGATCAATTTCATGTAAGTTTTCTTGTCTTTATAATGCTGTTTTCAACTGCATTTTTCATCTGTACAACGTTCGTCGTCGTCTATTTTCAACATGCTGTTTGAAAAGAGGCACGACGGACCCGCCGATGTGCACGCAGCTGCATCGAGTTCCGAGCTCACTTGATGACATTGACAGCTGTGACTTTAACTTGTAAGCATGGTTACTGATCAGGGTCAACTGAACCTATTGTGCCTCCAAAATCCTGTGACCCCCTCAATTGCGTGGTCATCAACCGAAAGCGGTGTTTTTCACTGTTGTATAGCATGATATGTTCATCCCACCCTACATTCTTCAAAAATCCCGTACATGCAGTGTGTCAAAAGGAAGCCCAACTCGGTGTACAGTGCGTGAGAACTGTGGTCACAGTTTGGTGGTAACTTGAAAGAAAGTTTTATGGTGAAAATGCGGAAAATGAAGATATCTGACTAGCAAAAAAAACGCTATCAGACTTTTATTGGAATCACACTCTTTCGAAAGGTGTGATCCAAACCCTAACTTTCAAATGAGCATGGAACTAAACTCTATGATTATATACATATATACCAATAGCCAATACCATGCAAATCACACTGGACTTTGACAACACGGAAATGCTGTCATAAACAGAATGGTAACAAACTACAAGCTTGTATTAAGATATTTAGTTACCATAAAAATGTTCTTTATATGATTCACAAGTCCGATTCATGCCAACTTGAAAATTTAACAAAATTCTGGGCCAGAGTGGTATGTAGTACAATGTAGTTGCAAACTTGTAGCTCTATGGTGAGGCAGTCTATGGTTTTTATGTATTTAGGACTTCTCTTACCAGCTGGCACTAAAATGCCAAAGGTGCGCCTGTTTCCAAAATAAGCGTGACACAAATGCAGCATCATGTGCAAGGTTCTCGCGGTAGAGTTGGTAATGGTGGCTGCCAGAAACACTGCGGCCCCACGTTTAGTGTTTGTAGAACGCGATCGACAAGTTTAAACAAATACCAACCCCACTAAACAACACGGTTTAGTGTAGAGTAGTAGTGATAATTCAGTACAACCAAATGCAGTAAATATGTGGGATGTCACACCCACATTATGCTATGTGTCTGTCGCGCTTATTTTGGAAACAAGCACCCTTGGCATTGTAGCACTACTATATAGAGAAATCCTAAATACGTAAATACCATCAACAGCCATCACAATAGGGCTACAAGTTTGCAGCTAGGTATGTAACTGCTTTTCCCCAACCTTGCTGTTGTTTCCTGTTGCCAACAACTTTGCCAAGGACAGTTGTGGGCTACGGAACAGCAGCAATCCCAAACCATGCCAAAAGAACAAATAATGGCATTTGAAAGCCAGAAAAAAATGAAAGTTTTGATGGGCATTGAAATTCACATATTGTCCTTCATCAAGTTCAGGGAAAAAATTTTTCAAAAAAAAATTGTGAATTGTTTGCTTTTCTTGGTGTTACCCCATCAACTTTTAGGGCTGGAATATGATTTCTCAGTGTGTCCTAAGTTCCAATACAACTATACCTTTGGCACATTTCCAGTAGTTTTGTTCTTTGTGTCGCCATTGTTTTCAAAGTTCACGCCACTTAAGTATGTCATAAAACTCAAACTATGTTGCATCACCCAAACTTCTACCTGTCAATACAGTTGGTATATGTGTGAGGTCAGTGCATGGTCTGTTGACATGTTAATACTTTCCATTGTCAGCAATAGCAATTTACTGAACAGACACTCAGGCTGTGTTGACAAGCTGAATACTGGGTATTTTGACATTTCAAAGGAGGACTGAGAAACTGGTTTATACAAACTTCAAGTACATATTTAAAAAGTTTTAGAGATCTACAGTTACTGGTGCCTAGGGCCATTGTATTGTCAAGTTCAAGTGCATCTTTTGCGTTGACGTGTGAATTATTCTATCATCAATCAGGATTGTAGCTCGATCACTGTTAAGAATGGCAGCTGCAGATACACTCAAGCGACTTGAGCTGAGAGCCAAGCAGGCAGACGAAACCATTGGATACCTCAAACAACAGGTGGAAGCACTCAAGAAACATGCAGGTAAAAACAGATATCAAATCTTTGTCAGTTCAGTTTCATTGCCTCTGCAGTTGTGTAATGATCTTGTGATGCTGGTGAAAGCTCTGAGATACAATCACAGTATTCATGTCCATGCTTTGAAAAGATGTATGAAGTGCATGAGTCAGTAGTTTTAGCATTTTATGAATCCAAGTGTCTTGGCTGCTAGCCGAGATAGCTTCATTTGTATATGGTTGATACTCAAAAAGAATGTTTCAAGTGTAATACAGGTATTAACCATTTATGGCGAGCATAGAACTGTAACAGTTTTAGCCTTTAATTGGTGATTTGTTTGTGAGCTACTCCATATTTATGTACAGTGTTGGTATCCTGTCTGATTCACAGTGAGCTCCCTGGCCGATGAAGAAGTGCGGTTAGAAGCCGAGAATGAACAACTCAAGAAGGATATCGAAAATATGAAGAATAAGCTGATTTATCTGGAAACACAGAATGGCTGTAAGTACCATATCAACAATCTTTGTCTCTGTTTCACTGCGTCCATGTATGTATAACATGTCATGTGAGTGAATGTTCTTCCAATGACATTGCATGGTAAAGCACTATTTACTTTCACCAAGGAAATGAATGCCAATCATTTTTCTTGATGTTAAAACAGTTACATAATTTAAGTTCAGATTTTTTACATCCAGGACTAAAGAAGAAGTTTACTTATGCATGCCAAAAATTGTCTTTCTTGAAATGCAACAATTGAAATTGTTAAATCTCTTTTCGATGAATTAATTTAATTTTCAGTGCAAATTTTGTACTTCCAGTAATCACGGTTACTCAACTCAAAGGAACCGTATACTAAAGAAGAAGACATCATGAGTAATGCAAAAGGCAGACAAAAAGCAAAAAATGTTTGTAGTGAGAGATATGAAAATGAAATGAAGTAAAAACAATGGTTAAAAAAAGCTAAAATTACAAGGTTTTCCATAGTCTCTTGCTTTGATTGTAATTTTCAAAATCTTTCTTGTATCACTTTTGTTCCTACCGATGGTTAATGGGATGTACTGCATCTTCTAAGATCCTGTCCTTTTGAAAGGCACAGGAGCCGTAACTTTTCTTTTTTTTTCATGCTTTTTTGTTTTGTGTGTCAATTGCAAGTTCTTGTTCTACTCCGCAACACATGTTGAAACACCTAGATTTAGCTTGTCAACACAGCATCTATAAAATTAAAGTGCGCTGTTACTGTTTACACTTAAATTCCAGTCCTAACCAGAATTCTTTGTCAACAATAACAGTGCAGTCTGCATAAGTACAGGCTGAGTTGACTAGCCCAACATGGTATATATCTCAACATGTTTTGAAAAAGTAAACAAGAAACTGTAAGTCGATGTTAACAACAAAAATAGCAAAAAATCACCAAAACTTTCAGCTACTGAAAGTAGCTGAAATATGGCCCTGTTAAATGACTTCAGAGAACATGTGAGGTAGCTAATTCTTCTCTTTGCTGTTTGTAGTCAAACAAGTCGCCTTGCCAAGTGCTGCGGTAGCATCTGCTGTTTCCAGTGGCCCAAGTGCACCACCAGCCCAGGCAGCGCCGGCCAAAGAAGCTGCTAAAGCCAACGACAAGCAGCCAAATGAGAAGGCAAAGAAAAAAGGTAGCACTTGAGATACAATGTGCAGTTCTTTCAAACTACAGATTCAGGAACACATTTTTTCATCTAGAAAAATAACTACAAATCATGTTCCATATTGTAACTTGCCCCACTTCTCTCAGCACATTCCTCCATCTAAGTCTATTGGTTGTATTTTTCAGTGAAGTCCCTATTTATCTGTTTCATGTATGTGAAAAAGTTGGGTAACTCTGAAACCTTTTTTAAAAGACATCTTCAAGGCTATTTGAAATGTTCTTACAAGGAAAGATCTGGTGATTACTGGATCTTTGATATTTTGTATTGAATATTCAGAGTGTACTGGTAGTGAGCTAAAAAGAACTGGTCTTATTCAACAGGGCCCAGGGCTTTCTTAGGGCATCTCGAAACCTCTTTGGTCATCTTCAGTTTGCTATTACCCTTGTTTACAGGGTTCTGATTATAAGGTGTCTATCTTACTGTATCCTCAACACATGTTCACCCTTTGCTATTCATTTTCCTGTAGTTCAGAAGGCTGTGGTTCATGTATATGTTTTGAAAGCAATATTACTTTTTCCTTTAATTAACGTCACTCATGTTCCTTGCAGAGGGTAAGCCACAGAAACAAAAGCCCAAGGCAGCTGACGAACCAGTCGATGTCAGCGCTCTGGACCTTCGCGTTGGATACATCAGGAGCGTCAAGAAACACCCCGATGCCGACACCTTGTACATAGAAGAAATTGACTGTGGAGAGGAGAAGCCAAGAAATGTGGTCTCAGGGCTTGTCAAGCACTATGAGATCAGTCAGGTGTGTGTAAAAAAAAGGTGTCTTGCATATCCTTGGAACCAGAGTGGCAACTTTCAGCTCAAAATGGGAAATAAACAATAGTGAAATAAATTCACCTGAAAGTGGATGTTGTTATCAAAGACTTCCGTGATCAGTTTCTTACTGATTTCCTTTTGTTCCAACTCTGTAAAATATTGAAAACACATTTAATCTTTTTTTCTGTCAGACATCACTTCCCTATCTACCAAGCCAGTAAAAGGCTGTATTGAGCCAAGGCCATATGTATTTTCACCCACTTGGCTTGGTATGTTATGGCAGCTTTAGTCTGTAAAAATCATGTTTACAGTATCTCTGTCTTCAGGGACCTTTAAGTCTTTAAGGCTTTGTTTCAATGCACCATATGGGACATGCTTTACTAATTTTAATCAACTTGACCTAATGGTGAAATATGAACTTGGCAGGAAGGGGGTTAAATGGGTCATAGTTCAGTTCTATCTGATAAATATATTTATTTGCTGTATTTTTCAAATATTTTTGTTTTTTTAATTTTCCATACAGATGTCAGAGCGACTTGTCATTGTCTGTTGCAACCTGAAGCCAGCCAAGATGCGCGGTGTGCTCAGCCAGGCCATGGTCATGTGTGCCAGTTCACCTGAGAAAGTTGAACTGCTCGATCCTCCAGAGGGCAGTGTCATTGGTGACAGAGTTAGCTTTGAAGGTTATGCATGTGAGTAGAAGACTGCAAATTCACCAAAAGACTCTCTGCTAATGATAAACTCGGGCAGAAATCAAATTCAAGGGTTTACGCCAAGGTCGTTTAGTCACAAAAAATACACATGTCACTCTCTTTGAAGTTCCCATTATTTGTTCAGAATGTATTCATTGATGTTTTCTGTAAAATACTGTCTTAGTTAGATGTTAATACTGACATTTAATAATCGCTAGTTTCCATCAAATCACTATCTTGTCTACTGTACTGTGCTGGCAAAAGCTGACTTTTGACTGCATTATATCTTTTTACTTTTCAGTCGGTGACTACCCTCCACAAATGAATCCCAAAAAGAAGATTTGGGAGCGAATTCAACCAGATCTTCAAATGAGTGATGCTGGAGTTGCCACATACAAAGGAACACCATTCAAAGTGGAAGGCAAAGGTGTCTGCACAGCGCCCTCTATGAAGAACTCTGGCATCAAATAGTGTTTTTAAATTTTCCTTTGATCCTGTGGTGTTGACCCCCCCCAATACTTATTGTTTACCCTGTAGCCCCAAAAGTGCATGGTTTTCATTCCTTTCCTTCATTCCCACATACAACTTCCTTTGTACCTCTGCATAAAATGACACACAGAGCCTGCTGGATTAGCTTTCCAATGCTGTGTCTTGGCTGAGAAAATTTCTAATATGGCCACCGCTGTCATCACCAGTTTTACCTCCAAAATAAAATCAAGTACATTTGATAATGATTGGTTTTTGTATCGCAGTGTTATATCAAGAACTGCACAATGTTAAGGAGCATCCAGGCCCGTTCCATGTGCAGGGTGGAATATGGACAGGGAGGGGAAATTACCTCTGCTTGAAATGAAGCAGTGCCACATGAGGCAATGGTTATCCAGTGTTATCAGTTTCCCATTGTTCTATGTCTTCACCACTGAAACCACTTTTCAAATAGCTCTCAAATTTGGCATGTACGTTGCTTGAGTGACTTGTTTGGCTTACTGGCACATTAATAAGCTTATCATACCAGGCAAACATTAATCAAAGTACAGGTCCAATATCTAAAAGGTCCAATATCTTACAGGTCCACCTGGCCCATCTAAATTCATAATGTGATCTGTAAATATAATTTGCGTATCCATGTGATGAACCTGCACTTTCATCTATTGTACAGGAAGCCTATAATAGGTTCATAGTTTTCCAATACCTTTATATTTACTTCAGCACACTTCTTTTAAATATTTTGTGTCGTTTGACCTTTTCATTGCCCCTCAAACATCCTTACCCTGTCGTGATGTACCAATATTTTCAGCCCTCATAAAATTCAGCAGGGAATAACATATTTAATGCTATAATTGCCAATTTATACTCAAATACCTTCAATGTTCTAACTTTGTAAGATGCAAAACTTTCCCACTGTCGTCTTCGATGACAACACTTTGAACTTACATGTGAAAGTTTCAAATATTTACCTCTGCAATGTTATGTTGACAGTAATGTCAACGCCAACATTTTGTACACAGTGCATGAATTCTGATTGATTCATTAAACCAATTGGTAGTTTGGAAAAAGAGAATTGCAAGACCTGCTGACAAAAACATCTTCAGGGAGAAATAAATTGTCTGAATATTAAATACATTTTTAGAGTAGGAGTTGTGCAATTTGTAGTAGAGCTAAACAACACTGAAAGTTGCTAGTGGCTTAAATCTTTAATATGCACAATGAATTTTATGCTGTAGACAAGACCCCATTCTCAATAAAACTATGTCAAGCAAATGTACAATTTGTGTATTTGAAAAAAAAAAAAACGTTTTTAGCTGGATAAAATATGTTATTTTTAATGGTCTTCCATGGTCATACAGATGGATCGCCCTTTGCTACAAGGATAAAAGTTAGCTGAGACTATTGAATTAATGTGTCAATTTGAAATTGTAAGATGTAAAAAAATCTGCAAATTTGAACGGAAGTCTTCCTTTCGAGGTACAAAGCTCCTCGGGGACAAAAATTCAGGTTCTTAAAATTTCTTCAATACTTTCCTGGTCTACCACTTGTGAGAGCTCTCGAAAAATCTTCACAGTCTTAGATTTTCAAAAATCTAAATTGTTATTTTTCCTCATAGAATGAAGACAGGGATGGCAGCCATTTTTAATTTCAAATATCAGTAAATGTTATGTAATTTGTTTCTGGAGTACCAAAACTTGCACAGTGACCCCTGATTTTTATTCTTGATTTGGTAAGAGAATGGGTGAGTTTCATTTAGGAAGGTTTGAACAAAAGTTTAAGTCTTTCACTGTCGAGTCACATAACACCCTAAACAAAACTTACAAACAATTAAAGTGTACTGTGTAGGTGAGGAGCTGCATAGGCACTTGTTAACTGATATTTGAAAAAAGAAACTGACCTGTGTTCTGCACATCCATCACATACAAAAAAGTGGAAATATGCATATGAATGCCTGTGATAAGAATTTAATTGCGTAATTAGGCAAGCCATTTTCAGCACTAGGCATTAAAAAATTTTGCTGTCAGTTATTTGGAAATATGGTCTAGTTATGAAATCCATCGAGACATTGTGTTTTTCTGAGTTTAAGATGTTTGGGCTTCTTGTCACTGATGTCAATGAACTTTGGATGAACATCCAGGCTAGCCCTTGAAATTTGATATTAAATTTGCATTTACAGGTATAATTGCAGCCATGCAACTGACAGGCAGATCATCCATGCCTTTGTCACAGTGTACAGATAAAACACTGCACCAAGGTTGTGATAGTAAACCTTTCGTCTCACAATTCTGCCGTTTTCTCAATGTTATCAATGCAAACACTCACTTTTCATAGATAACTCACGCACGCACCCAGAAGACTCGCAGAATGAAAAGAAATCTAGTTCAATGAACTTCGTATTGAGATACCTTTAGCTTCAGGGACAGCTTGTCCTTGCCTTTTAAAACTGTATTATCCTGCTATTCATATGTGAGAGAAATAGCTTCTAAACCAATCAAATGCTGCATTACTATACAGACTCAGGTTTATGTACTTGTACAATCAGATCACATTTCACAAAAGTGGCCTCCGTATGCAATAAAGTAAAACACTGATGCTTTACAAATCTGACCTTTTCCATTTGTAATATGTTAGACGATTCTTACATATTAAACACTTTTTCTCCTGAAATCGTAGGAACTAAGCTTCAGTACAAAATGATCGAATGTTGCAGCACAGGAAAAAGAGGGCTTCAATCCTTTGCAAAATTATCTCAGTGTTTAAATAAATATCTTATATTTCCATTTCAAAGTCCAGCTCAGTAGATTTGATTTCTTGATTAATGTTTACTTTTGGTTTTCTTCCCCTTTCTCTTTTCTGAATCTTCACCAGTGTATTAAACCTCATTAATTAGTGTAGTCGGCAAATGTGAAAATTATGATCCTTTTTTTCTTGTCAAGCTAAACCTGGTTCAACTGTACAATGTTTGGCAAAAGCTGGGCTAGCAGCTACCCTAAGGAGCATGATTACAAATATTGTTCTTTGAAAAAAACACTAGCAGATCATAACATCAAAAAACTTCTGTTTGTGTTATGCAAATGTGCACAGCCTGGCGTGAACATGAGTGGATGATGCCATATCCATCAGAAGATGGTCCCTGCCATATAACGTGATGAAAGCACCAAGCTTGGCACTTTTTCCCATGATTCAAAATACTTTAAGTAGAGGAAGCCCTAAACTGCAACTTCCTCCACTACTTTTGTCCGTTTTTGTAAAAGAATAGTGTGAGTTATGAAAACTGGCCTTTACCGAATTAAGCGACCCAAAAGCTAGGACGTATGAAAAAATTAAGCGATTCCAGAGGTCCATGCTAAACGGTGTGACAACACAACCCTAGGGGCTATGCCCTGACCCATGCTATTAGCTGCTCACATATCAGTGAAACCATTACATCACAGGGAAGCCAAGACCAACCAACAAACAAATATAAGAAAAAACAAATAAAATAATTTATGTAGCATATTGTTACATTCAAACAAACATTTATAAGTGCAAATGTTCCAGGTCATTATCTGAACAAATGCATTTGCATTTAATTGAAAAGTTTAACAAGCCAACGAGAACAAAAAACAGGTAAACAAAAATCAAAAACAATTTATACAAATTAACATTGCATAATACAGAGTAAATACTAACATTGACAAACGTAAGTTTTCAAGAATTTCGATGATTCAAGCGTCTTATTTCACAATTGCTTGATACTGAAATTGGAATGGTGTTATGACAATAATAATTAAACAACATTACAACAACAACTAATAACAACAATAACATAAGTGCAGCGCCACTTTTGGTTGATTTCATACCAAGCAAGGTACACGGTTATTTTATCGACCAGAGAGAGATCAAAGTCCTTTCCTCCACCCCAAATATTTCAACGATATACACGTAAATTAAAATGCCGCGGGAAAGTGCAGTTCGATGTGCATACGTGATCAGCTCTGGCCTGCAAGGGACCTTTGGCCAGGGATTGATATGGGGATTGATGCTTGTCAAGGTAGTTAGCGCCACCAGCGGCAAATTTTTGACATTATTATGATAATAAAGTGATTCATCTAATGACAACTTAGAAAGTGTCTTACGAAATTTTGGAGTCAGTTGCGAAAAAATACCATCGCAAGAAAATGACCGTTCTGCGCCGGACTTTTCACAAAAGTTCGACGTGAAGTTCGGATATTTTAATGACAATATAAGTTGAGCTGTCACGTAGGCCGGTCCAACAAAGCCTTTAGAGTGACCTTTGACCTTCAATCAGAAGACTCTACCAAGATTTGGACGGGGCAAGTTGCTACGCCAGGAGGTAAGAAAATTGCTTAAAATCGTCTAAAATGGCGTGTTATTTCGAATTTACGCCATGCTTGTATCTCGAGGAGCTGTGTTATGGCTTTGTGAAAGAATACGCTGTAACTAATGAAATTTGTGCAAGTGTATACCAAAGATGTTTGTCGCGCTGGGCCGTGTGGTCTGTTTACATCTTGCTCACAAATAAAACGAAGGTCACTCGACACGTTTGAATCAATTCCATGGAAATAAACAAGACTCCAGGATCCGTTCCAGGGTCGGTAATATTCCATGGGTTGAAGGGATCGTCGGCATATCATAGACTCTGTTTTCGGCGAGGAGAGGATTTCATCGAGACGGCGGAAATATAATATTACATACCTTAACATCAACGTCCATTGAATGACGTCGATGTCTCAAAATAAATCACAATGAAAAACTTGCCGACACGTCGGTGAATGTCGACAGTCCATCAGTTTTTATTGCGATCAGTGACGTTTTTGTTTGAATGACGTGGTGCGTCAATGTTGTCTTATACATTTGCAATGGGGAAAAGGCTTTATATGGTTGATGGCCAGGGAGTTTAACGTTTCTAATGAAAAGTTTTCGGTCTCTAATGGCGCAATACGGTGGCCACTTCCGTTGAACATGAGCTGGCGATTACGTCCATTTCCGGTGTAGTTGTCCGATCTATTCCTTTGCCTGTGTATCGTAATGTCAGTCAGAACAATCGACAGACAAACACCTCCATCAAAGGCAAGGATAGTCTGTGTAAAAATATGTAGTATATTGAAATGATTATGGAAATTTTACGCCGTTGATTGTACTGCCTCCTTGGTTTGAGACGGGGTTTGAGATGTGTAAGTAGTATGTCACTATGTGTGGTTATCTCTGCCCCCCCCCCCCCCCCCCCACGAAAAAAACAAAAACCCGAATAAACTGGGAGCTTCAGCTTTGATGGGCAAATTCAGTTGACATTGCCGTTTAGCAAAATTTGAATAAAAGCCATTGGACGTCTAGCTTTTCAAGAACGGATCTTCACATTGCAAAGAATCATGCTCAACATGTATGTATCTTGATAAGAACTTAGCCTATATCATTTTGGAGGGTCTATGCCTATATATAGCCCATATTATGCCTATATCTTCATGTCAGTATTTGTTAGACTAATAAATGTTGCCTTATTTATTCACACTTTGGGCTATTTGTTGGACTAATATTAGAAAGCGAACTTAATTATTCTGATGAAAACTGGATTATTAAACAAACGACAGGCAAGGCGTCAATGGCCAATAAACTCGCCCATTCATGCATGGTTCATCCAATTGTTACAATCAGCAAATTATGAACAGAGCTGTAGAATGACTGAAAAGGAATAATCAGATATGTTACAACATTTCAGTGCTATGTAAATAGATGCTTTGACACCTGTGTTACTTTTGTCCATTATTGACTGATATTTTTCAGAGGTTTAAACTGATATTATTCTCATTATCCATGCACCATGCCAAAACTGAAGATTACTCATGCTTTATAATCGTTATTGGTAAGTCATTGCAAGTGAAGCTCAGTACTGTATAAACAAATTATGTCTGACGCAAGCGTGTGCAGATAAAGAGTAGAATGAAATTTTGGTGAGAGATTGGTATTTGCATAAAAGTGCAGTGAGTCCTTGTGTCATAAGCAGTGGAAAAGCATAAGCTCAACTTGTCAATAGCTGCAGTGATGTTTACTATTTTAGTACATACATGTATTTCCCTGAGAGTTGCCACGATCTGACCGTAGAAACAGTACATAAACCCTACATAATATTGAATTCCATGTATGTTGACATTGTGATATGTACAAAAGTACAGCATCGACTGCATCCATGCAAAGTTTTCCATCAACATTGTGATAGAAATTGTATTTTTTGGAAACCCTTGACAGAAGAGCATAGAAAATGTCTGTGTAATTTTGTACTCCTTACTGTATGGCGTAACTTTCAATAATATTATTGCATGTACTGCCAGTTGATCAGGATGGTGCTTTTAGAATATGTACAGCTGTATTTTTTTTGCTGAAAAAAATAAACAACAGGCGAAGGGATAGAGAAAAAGCGATAGCAATTTGTCACAGCCCACTGACTTCTGATTGTGTAATTTTATGGAAACTCTAATTTCAAAATTTAATAGGCAAAGTGTAATACACGCTTAGAACAATATAACATGCTGTCAAATTTAAGTTTGAGTTATGAGTACTTCCTTGACAGCATTTTACACAGATTTCTCCATGGAAATTACCATGGAATGATTTTGTGCCACTGTAACTGAGAGGAAATACAGCTTGGGATTTAATTTCTCGCAGAGTAATTCTGTTATTTTATGAAAGACTGTTTCAGGGAAAGTTCCCTGGGGGCGCATTGCAACATATGTAAATAGTTCAGGTATGTAAGGGTGCCGGAAATCGACAAGTGCGGGGCCAAAGTGAGGGCCAGCACAATCAAAGTGCGAGCGAATGTGAGGGCTTGAAGTGAGGGCTCTCACAATCGAAGTGCGAGCAAATGTGAGGGCTTGAAGTGAGGGCTCTCACAATCAAAGTGAGAGCGTATTTGAGGGTTGAGACATGCGAAAATCAGTACTAAATTCACCTTGATCGAATGAAGACTTGTGATCAAAGTCACTGCTAAAAGCGCGATACGATCTCCACTTGGGTGTAAACGGCGCAGCCCTGTGTATGAGCATGCATGGAGCTACAGCATCGATCGAAGCTTCACGATATGAGCGAACGGCTAATAAAGTACATGACGTCCCTGACGGAAAAAAAACTGTCAAACACCGTAAAAATATGAATGAGGCATTTTGTAATCTTTACATCGTTGAGTTTCTTTAAGAATATAATGTCTGGCTGATTTTTAAAATCGGCGACTGACTGATCGAGCAGGGATCGCACATTCAAAGTGCTTGTCAAAGTGAAATCAAACGCTATATGTGCGACAGGCAGAAATATTAAAACATCAGTCATCGCCATGATTAGGTTATACACTGTCAGGACTGAAAAACACTTTCTTGTAAAGCTTTTAAACTTGAGATAAGCCCATCGGGGGATTATCGTTATTGAAATTAATGCCATGACAATAATGACACACGACTGATCACGTCGTTCAAAATCTCAAGTGTCTCTCGACACTCATGAAGGCGCGACTTTGCACAATTTTTAAATAACGGGTATTTATAATCTTGTATCGAAGTTTGACATATCGACAATTTTGGGACTATAGAATCGATACTAGAATCGAATGAACTGCGGTTGTCCCATGGGAAGCCGCGTCTGTGTAACCGCCGATGTTCACCGGCGTTTTCAGGGACTGTAATATCGATACTACACGATACCAAAATTGCTTGGAGCCATGGCACGCCCGGTCTGTTAAATCGACGATATTTACCCGATATTTATCGGCGATTTGGGGATTCTAATATCGATATTAGACGATACTTGAATGACTTGCCCTGTGCCTCGGCACGCCGGATCTGTGAAATCTCCGATATTTACCCTATATTTTTCGGCGATTTGGGGACTCTAATATTGTCGGGAATGGAAATCCGACAGAAATGATGCAAAACAGATAATATATTTCCTGTTTATTATCCAGGGTTCTGTACACATACTAATGACGATTTCACAGCGTCAGTTTATCTATTAGTTTATTTGTTAGTTAAATGAAGCCATAACATGCAAATCTGACCTTTCCGTTGTAAATGTCGACTTTGACATTTAACTTTGGTCGTAGACCCTTGAGAAAAACTGTGATCTTCATCGTTACCAGAACATTCACCATGACTGGTATCAAAAAACCCTCAAAATTCTGTGTGTCATTACTCGGAACGTGCCTTGCAAGAGCAAAGTGTACATATTCAGAACGTCAGTTTGATCGTTAATGAAATTCAGTGTTAAGTACGAAGTATTGTTGTCGGGGACCGCTTGGCAAATAAACGTAATTTATTCCAAGATAGATCGCACAAAAATTAAAAAACAGTAGTTGCCTGTCCCGTTTTTCTCGAGGGTCTATGGTTTGGTGTATATATAAGCTTAGAAGTTGAACCACGGAATAAATGTGTGTTGTAGCAGAATTACAGAACACATCGTGTCTGCTTGTCTGTCCATCAGTCACACCAAGACGAATTTCCCTTCGCCACAAATATCGATACTAAACGATACTAGAATGACTTGCCCTGTGCCTTACAGTTCTGGCCAAACCCGACTTCAAAGGACTGACTCTAGCTTCGATACTAGACGATACTGGATTCTGTCAAATCGCAAGTAAATATCCGAATGTATCAGAGATTTCACCACCTCACACTTCTTGCCAAACCCGACTTCCAAGGACTGACTCTACCTTCGATACTAGATGATACTAGATTTTGTCAAATCGCAAGTAAATAGATATCGGAGATTTCATCACCTTACAGTTCTGGTCAAACCCGACTTCCAAGGACTGACTCTAGCTTCGATACTAGACAATACTAGATTCTGTCAAATCGCAAGTAAATATCCGATACATATCTAAGATTTTACTACCTTACAGTTCTGGTCAAACCCGACTTCTGAGAAATGACTCTATCTTCGATACTAGACGATACTAGATTTTGTCAAATCGCAAGTAAATATCCGATATATATCGGAGATTTCACCATCTTACAGTTCTGGCCAAACCCGACTTCCAAGGACTGACTCTAGCTTCGATACTAGACGATACTAGATTTTGTCAAATCGCAAGTAAATATCCGATATATATCGGAGATTTCACCACCTTACAGGTTTGCGTCAGGGTTCAGGTGTCCGAATTTAACGTGTTCATCGGGTCGATGGCATATTCAAGCCAAATACCGTGATGTAATATTTTTAGACTCATACTCTCGCCATTGCTGCATGCATTTGGTAAGGTTGAAAAAATACGCGGAGTCTTTGAGGTCGGCAGTATTGCTCTGTCTTATTTATTGTTGACAGTACAACCGGCTTAATTTTGAATGTCTGAAAATTTTCAACGGTGAGTTTTAGTTACACGTTCAGTATTTTACGCGTGCGCCCCTTCGGAAGCAAAAACTTCCGACTTTTATACAAGCTGATAACTTGCTCCAGACCATGACAATAATTAATTAAGTGTCTAGTTATGACGTTTGACCAATTTCAAGATTAAACTGCAATGATGATCATTTCGACCACACCCGATATTGACACGAGAGAGAGAGAGAGAGAGAGAGAGGAGGAGAGAGAGAGAGAGGAGAGAGAGAGAGGGAGAGAGAGAGAGAGAGAGAGAGAGAGCGAATGTTACGTATTTTACTGGGAAATAGCCACTGCGTTCAGTTGAAATATGTTTCAACACCACCTTTCTTACGATCGACTAAGTCTAGGTTGTTGTAAACGTAAATGCATAAAATGTCTTTGGCATCCTACATGCCTGTCACAGAGTTTATGTTTATCTCAAGGCTGATTCACGATGCATGCATAGGACGGTGATGCATATTCGTTTTACAGCAAGTGATTCGGTCGCGATGTGTTGCTCGCCGATAGATTGCTTGTTCTAATCATCAAGTCGTTGGCTTAAAAGTTTCAGAGCCAGAGACGGCACAATCATTTCCGCTACAGACAATCAACGTATGAATGTGATGCAATTCAGGTCGCAGAGCTTTCTGATTATATAGTATGAAACAAAGGAGACAGTCAAATTTCTATCTAATGACTGGTCAATCGCTGACTACACAGAGATAGCTATGATTTCTGTGACAATATAATTGACCATGGGATTGATTCAGTGAACAACAAGGGCTCGTTGACCAAAATGGCATTCTTTATTGAGGTAAAATATCCATCATTGTTAACAAAATGTAAAGGTTACAAGCATTCATGACCCCTGATATTCTGATGAAATTGATCTTTTGAAATGATTATCAAACTTTGTGTACAGAGAAAATAAAAAGCATACTGTCAGTACAAACGTAAAAAAGAATTTGTCATTTGCTGTTGTCTGATTTCTCAGTTTTAGTAGCTATTGAATTTTTTTTTTCTTAAAAAAATCAATCATAGAGAACCAGACAAGTCTCCAAAAATACATTTTCCCCTGATCTTACTTTATTGGTGAACAACAAGCCACTCTAAAATTTCTTCAAAAAAGTTTCCTCTTTCTTCGAAAATTCTCCGGCAAAAACTCCGCATACGACGTCATGTCGGATCAGTATCAGAGTTCACGTGCCCAGGTCGTGAACTGGTTTAACTGAAGTCACATTATAGTCGTAAGCTTACAATGGTACCAGAAGAAGTATCGCTCGCTTGAGTTGCATGTATTTATAATAAAAAGGATATCTGTGATATTTGAAATGCGATGACAAGCAAACACGAAAAGGTTAACGAAAAAGACGGAAGTGATGTAATGGGTCATGATCTGTACGCAGGTCATTGTGTACTCGTTCCGCGCTCAGCCGTTCAACTGTTCACAGAGCTGTGCCGCGCCGCGACCTTGTTCTGGAGATAGTAAGTTTTTATTCAACGTTGAAAACGACTTTGACTCTCATTTTTCGTATGTCTGAGCCCGAATTTGATCGGTTCAAGGCGCCCCTCACTTCAAGCCCTCACATTCGCTCGCACTTCGATTGTGAGAGCCCTCACTTCAAGCCCTCACATTTGCTCGCACTTCGATTGTGAGAGCCCTCACTTCAAGCCCTCACATTCGCTCGCACTTTGATTGTGCTGGCCCTCACTTTGGCCCCGCACTTGTCGATTTCCGGCACCCTTACATACCTAAATAGTTGGGCAAGTGGTAGTGTATTAATTTCCATCAATTTGATATCTTGTATGTATTGATTTCGTCAAGATGACGATACTCTTGCTGTCCACCCATTGTGTGGTTTTTATGTTTATGTGGGCTAGAGTTACCCGCCAGGCAGATTCCAAAATGATTTCTAACTGAGCAAGCAACCTCTCCCCCCAGCCCTCCTCCCATCTTGCCAATCCTGGTATAAACCACATGGCAACATCAGTTTAGATACCTTTGCTGCTCATAAGTCATGTTTCATTGTTGAACATGGTACGTGCGTACAGGTAGTTAGCAAGTGTTTGCTAAATGAAAGACATCATCTAGTCATTCTGGAATATCTTCTTCTTCAGCCATGTTGAACAGTGCCTTTTCATGATCCCTGTTATGAAAATAATAATAATATTTATAATTATGATAATAATAACAATATTTTCTTTCACTTCATGCTACCCACCCTATATGTTATCATGCGTCTCAATATAAATAAATAGAAATAAATGTAGTTTTAATTAATGACTACATTTTAATGATGATGCCTAATGGTCTGTAACTAAATGCTATTGTATGTTCAACTGGCCTTGAAATGTGGGTCCCATGGCTAGCGTCTGCTCCCCTCCTCTCCCCTCCCCTTTAGAAAGACATGTAGTGTCATAGTGTAGGAAGATTTGTTCACACACTGTATTTGATCGTTCTGTCGTCGCTGCATCAGATCTTGCAGTTTACGTCCAAATAAGCAGGGAGTAAAAATGCAGGGAACTTGCAAAATAACTGTTTGATGGTGCAGTGACGGTGTTGGTTGAGTCTTATGACAATGACTGCGTCGTTACAAGCCTCATTACTATAAAAGGGCTATGCGTCGATCTGATAAAGTGAAGGTTTTGGACATTACAAGTAATGTCATTAAAATTTGAAAAAGCCACACTTGAATACCGTCTGCTGCAATTACTTAGTTGGGCACACATCGTTGATAATTTATATGATCATTTCTGAATTTTCCGTCTGCTTAGGTATAGAGAAGAAATGCCTCTTAAACGCCCACACTTTCACAGAACAGAAACGTCACAACCTTTTTTAGTATCTACTTTCAATGACGACATTTTCTGAAATGAATAATTCTGATTTTGTGTAGCACGTTTTAGGACAATATACGTGTATCAGCCGTGAGATTGTGGACCATAAATGTTGAGAACAAATAGACATTAAGCAGGAAATACCAATGACAACAATAAATTCCAAGATTAGAACTGGTGATAAAACCAGAGAAATGGATAATTGATAAGCAGCGACCATTGTCAAAGAACTCTTAGTTTTGAAACCATTTTGATTTACACATGTTGTAGAAGAACATGTGGAGTAGCTTTCGTTAATCACATGGTTTACAGCATAGACCCTCGAGGGTCTATGTTTACAGCCTCCCTTTGTCTAGAGCCTGTCAGTTTCATCGAAACCAAAATCATATACAAACAGTATTTTCAGCATTTGTAGAACCTCAAATGAACCAGAGAGATTGGAGGGAGACTAAAACCTTCCTCATCTCAGTCAGTAGATCCAATGTGTATGTATGTTGTGTTGAGACATTCATTCTGAAATATCCACATTTCCAGCCATACTGAAAGTTTGCGCACAATCTTGTATTCAATATCAGTCGTTTTGCAGTTTTAGATATAGGAAAATCAGATGTGTGGTTCATCATATTACTTACAGGGTTCAGCATTAATCAAGGCACTTTTGTAGGCATTGTCGTAATTTTGATCCCATTTATGTACATCTGTGTACATGTGTACAATCTGCATGGGTATTGAAACTTTATTCCCCCTCACAAACCGATACAGACTGACATTGTCATAGAATTTATTTAGCTTGATGTTTGTTTTGTTTTATAACATTCTACGTATTTGTAGAAAATGAAACATTCTGGTTTCCCTTTCCTGCTGTTCTGAAAAACACGAAAGCTATTTTGTTCAATAGTTAAAATCTCATATTCCAAATATATTCCCACAGTTTGTGCATGAGTGTTCATCTGTTACCCACAGTCCATGTGTAACTCTGTCTGTCATTCTTTTCAGAAAATTTTAAGTGAAATTTTATGCCTGTGTATGACATATCTACCCAGTGAAAGAGGTTATGTTTGTGGTCGATGCTAAACTGGTTCCACATTGCAGATCAGTGTAGCTATTTAGCTGTCATAGGAAACTGACCCATTCATGACAGATGTGCTCGGCTTTCGACGGATGATATCGCATTTTACGGTCACACGTGACCAAAACAATATAGGGCAGACTGAAGCAATTTTCGGCCGCCTCCTGTTTGGCGTCAAGACGCCTCACTGAATTGAAATTGTTGACCTCGGTGTCAATGACCATGTAACCTATATCATGCTGTCGTCCTGAAGGTTTGTGTCTCAGGTTCCAGTATTCTGCTGAGCAAAAAATGCTAATAATGTGGACTACTTCTCTGTGTATACAGTGTTTCTTTTGGCAACAACAGTGATCAGGGTGTCTGTCTTGAAAACCCACCAAAATTGTTTTCTCAGACACTGATAGTGTCCTGTTTTGGCCCTGGCGACCACTATCTGTAGCGATTTGTTTTCGATCATTTTTCAGCCATTTGTTTTAAAAAGATACCTGGGGACATTTTTGCAAGTATCTCAGCAGTTTGTTGAAATCATAAAAACAAAGTATTCTGAATTACCATCTTTGAATGTGACTTGGCTGTCAATTCATACATTCTCTATGAGATGCAGTGGATACAAATTATTCCATGTATTGCAGAGAAGGTATCATTATGCATTCATAGCTGACTGTGCAAATGAACATGGGGAAATCACCAGCATTTATAGCATGTTTATAATCAGTTTTAATTCTATATAAAACCTTATACAGGTTCTCAGTATCATAGGGGCCACTCCCTTTATTTAAAAGTCAAGTTGTAGATTCTTGTTAGATTTAAAGAGAACTATAAAACTGAGAAATGAAAATAAAAATATGAACGAGGAAAAGATATACATACAGGAACGGCAAAATGGTGTACAGTGATGCAGCCACAATATCTTGTGTGTGGGTACAACGTAAAGTGTGATGAATACTGTGCATGTACATGTAACTGTCAAATGTTGTTGAGGTGACCTAAAAAATGAACTGTGAAAACATGTCACTTTTGATATCGCCCTATATTGACAATTTATATAAATAACAAAGTATCGAAATTTAGACAGTGCAAAAAAATTTGAACATGTGTGTGTGATTGTCTGCAGACCCATTGTGACTGACATCTATGACCCACTGACATTGGAACAAATGCATTTCCAATGTCCGCAATTGAGGGGAATGTTCCATTGTTTGATGAAGGTGATCCGGTCATTCTTTGGGTCTTAAACTGGAGAGTATTTCCCACAAGTGTACAACTTCTAACACAATGGATGTTGATACCAACAACACATTAACCCCCTTGTTCACAGTGCGTAACCCAATATCACTTTGAAACGTTCGAATTGTTTTCTTTTTGGTGGGATGACTGGATCACAAGGGCAGTGAATGGTTCTGTTTATACTCTCTCTCTCGAAAAAGGACTGAGATTACTGTGTATGCTCAAAAGAGGCAGCTCTCTGTTATGTACATGTAGTGGTACTAGCAGTGCCATTTTCGATATTTTGATCCCCTGTGTGATTCTCACTTGAATCGCAATCTGTGGCTGTTTATGGTGTATTGTTTTTTAAATGGCTTTCATTTGCATACATGTCCAATATACAACTGTTATACCTGTGTGAGAAGTGAAATGACAGCTAGGCTGGTATGCTGCGTGTGAGGTTATTTCACTGTTGACATTGATTGAAGTCCTAAGTAATCTCCTTTACCCTCACACAATATCGCCATTCTATCTTACCTGTGTTAGAAATCACTTTCTTTGGTTGCGCATTTCAAAAGCTCGTGACTTTCCAGGGTTATGTTGTCCTTCATCTTGCTTCGGAAAAATTTATGAACTCACGAAAGCTGAAATGATCGGAGCTTATTCACCATCAGGGGCTGAATTACAAGCCAATTATATGACAATAAATTAACTTGTAATTAATAAATAATCTACTATCTAGCCATTTCACACCAGGTCCTCAAAATTAAGGACATTTGATGTATTAGGCAATGAAGCATAAGTGAAATTGGAAAGAAACTCTCTGCTCTGTGTCAAGAAATTGCAATCTGTCTGCTTGAAGTTCAAATCTGAACTTTGGTGCTTCCTTTCTTTGAATTGTACCAGTCATTGTCAAAGCAATTAACCACCTATCCAAAATTGTTATGAAGTTTTCAAAGCTGTTTACTGATTATCTGTGAACTAGTCTGTATTGTGAAGTTCTCTCATAAAATGATTTTGGAACTTTTCAAACCTTGTTCGAAATGCTACATTACCTTTCAAGTCTACGTAATTTCCTTTGAACCTTTGAATTTTGTTATAATGCTTTAAAGCTATATTGTCTTTGGAATAATATTAAAAACTCCTTCAGTATAACATAAGCAGTGCATTATACTGTATCTTCTATCCAATTTCCCTTCAAACCTTTCCTGTGAAGGTATTGCCACATACATGTAGTTAATATCATCTGTGACTCACCTGATTCTGTTATTGTGATTTCTGTTTGTCCAAAGTCTGGTGGGTTTTTTTTTGGGGGGGGGGGGGTAGGGGAAAAGTCACCTTTGCCATCAAATGCTTGGTACCCAATAAACAAAGGTTTGGTACCCAATAAACAATTAATGATTTGATTTTATTAAAACAAATTCAAGATACCTTATCTTTGTGATATTCTGTAGGCAGCCCTTTGACAATAATACATTTATATAATTATAGTTGACGGCAAGAGAATGAAATATTTTATTTTCAACGAAGCATCAAGTAAAAACAGCACAATGAATAGGTTCAGTGTGTAACCAAGATTTAATGTAACCATAGTGTGTTTTAAATTTGCAGTGTCTACCATGTATTTTTTTATGAACAGTTTGTATCTATATTTCCTGCAAGCTTTCAATGATTTCTTTTGCGCTTAACTATAGGCAGCCTACAACTTTCCATCTAATTGACAGCAATGGGGTTAGTATTGAATTGGCTTTCAGGCTTTTAAAAAACACTAAGTAGAGAGGTCCAGGTGTGACTACATGCATTTATGGCAAGCTTCTTAAGATCTTAAAATCTTACAGAGAACTTTACTTCAGCCTGACAAGTAGATTGAAAGACCTAGCACTGGCAGGTTTATGTGTGAGTCTTGTGATGCTTGTAAGATAAGAGTATATAAGGTGAAAATTGAACCATGCGCAGAATTAGTCTTGTAACTCTCCCCTTCTAAAATACAAACACTGTGCCACTCACTAGTAAAGCATTTCAGCGTACAACATCGTGAAGATATAAACCCATCAGAACATCTCTACCTCATGTCAGTGTCTGAAGATTGTTCCATTGGTAAATTATCTTCTTCTTCTTTATACAGTGTATTGTCAGTGGTGAGTGGGTACTGTTCCAACTGCAAAGTTGTCTTCATCACCCAACTTTTGGCGTAGAGCAGCTACTTATGACAGACATTTAGATGTACATGTATATGAGAGAGAGAAAGTACACATATCTAGTTTATATATGAACGTACTACGTATTCGATAGTATGAGTGAAATTAGAAGCAATACCATGTGTATTGTACAGAATGGAGAATTCACAAAAGTCAAATGGAGATGGAACATACATGTACCTTGCAAGACGTACATGTACCTCCTTGCAAGAGGCCATGATGAAGAGGCTGAGACATTTCGTAATGTTTGTAGGTGACAATACACAGTGTAATATACTTGTATGTGCATACTGTACAGAGTTCAATACAGTATACAGCTGTATTTTACATGTACAGCTGTGCATTTGCACATAAAACTATGTGTGGTCATGCACATGCTACATGTACATCAACAGTCTAATGTTTGATATCATGTTCTCATAAAAACATGTACTGTATATTTCGGTATAACAAGTACATGTACTACCGTACTCATCCGAGTATAAGCCCCCGGTTCGGCAACACTAAACAGCTGTGAAACTAGGGGAGGGGCTTATACTCGAGCAACCCCATGTTATCTGCCATGGACGCTTAATTTATGCTAATTTATGCACTATTTTTTCAACACTACTCGATCTTTCTATCGCTACTCGACTTACATATCCAAAGAAATTGATTGTACAATCTCTGAATACAGAAGTGACATTTTGATGAAATTTCAGCGTCGAAAGAAACCCAAAACTTGAAACAAAGACTTCATGTATGCTGCTGATCAACAGTAATGTGAACAGGCATGCATTGCCTATACGGAAGGGCAACTCAATATTCCAGTATCAAACTGTCTACATCTTGTGAAAACAACAACATAGAAGTGAAAATTGTAATAGTCACCACAAATGAAAGGATAATTGCTTCAAACAAAAGAAACTGCATGTTTCGAGCATGAAAACATCGTGGCCGTGAATGAAAATAAACAATGGCTGACGAGAGTGAGACTATTCTATTTAGGCGACGGGGGTGAACAGGGTCAAAGAATCAAGATAGTACTTGGAAAACGTGTCATTTTCCTCACGATGCTGTCAAGGGAACACCAGATTCCCATTGTTTTAACATCTTTAATAGTTTCTTTATTATCTAAAAGTAATTTTACCAAGTTAAATGACCAAATATACTCTCTTAACCTTTCTGTATTTGAGTTACACTAGGGTAGGGGCTTATACACGGATGTAATGCATTTTCTAAAATCCTCTGAAATCAGTAGGGGGGGCTTATACATGAACAGGGGCTTATACCGGACGAGTAAGGTATATGTTTGTTTACATTTGAATAGGCCAAGAATGACCAACCGTTCTTGTTGGTTATTTTTAGTCTAGAATTGTAGTGGAGTCTGGACTGAAGAAAATAAATAAGTTGGGTCTTAGCTGTCAGGGTCATTTCCAAAATAGGAGATATTATACCGTACTATTTATTCCGTTATTAGCCAATCTCTGATCTGATAAAATCTATTTATATGATTACAGTCACAGCAGGTTCACTAATGCGGCATGTTGTGCTATTGGCTATCTGCCCTTTATATAAGATAATTATCAAAAACTTCATGTTTCGTTTATGGTGAACATGATCTATAATTATGTCAACCACTACATCTTGACAGACTCTAAGAAAAAATAGATACTGATGGATGGGGTTTTCTCAACAATCTGTGTTCCATAAATGACAGTATCTTATGTAGGAAATTGGGGCCAGTCTGTCTGAATAGTATCTGAACACTCTATGGGGCATGGTTGTCTGAGCTGGAGTAAAAATGGGATACGATTTTTGAAAATATGCACATGTAGGCAGCCCTAGTTCTGCTATAGCAATACATACCGATATGTTCATAGTTATAGGGACATGAATCCAATTTTACAAAGCCTGTAGGTCATATCCAAAAAAACCAGCTATGTTCAAGTGCAAATCATAACTTCAGTATGGCTTAATAAAGTAGTCTGGGGACAGATTGAATGAACATTATTGCACTGTGATGCATACATGTATACAGTCAAGTGTCCAGTACTGTGCCTGTTGTTGTGTAAACTGTTCTGTAAAAGAAGCAGACTCATTATTTGTCAGTTTGGAAATAATGATATATGTGTCATCTGGTTGAAAGTCTGACTGCTATCATATAATGTGTAATCTTCAATATGAAAGTATTCAGTCCATCATGATATCATGCAGTATATATTGTATAAAAGGCCGTTTTGTGCAGAGTTCAGAGTTGATCACATCATGTTCATTTATTTGTTCTCTACCATGTGCTGTTGAACTAAAAATCTGGTCAGCACTGAATGCTTACAAGAAAGTGAGATTTTTTGGTGGAAATCCACATGAAACAGACTTTTGTTTGAGCAAATTATTCAAAGGACACATATTTCAGTGACTTAGAGTCAGCATAAGTTAGGAAAATTACTGAAAATTGAACATGATAGTCTGGAACTCAAAAAATATGCATTTTGCACAATGTTGCTTTAGGGTAGCAGTATACACAATGCAATACACACCAGATATACAATGGTTAACTTTTGAAATTTGATTTTCAACAATAAGTGTTCAATCAGGGAGAGTGATTTGGGACTCAAAATGCAAACAAGATGTGAATGCATATAGTAGTTAGAGCCTTGAGGTACTGGTATACATGTATATTTTTTTTATTAATGAGAATATAAAGCAATTTTTCAGTGTGTCTGGCAAGCTGTCGTATGCTCTGTTGCAAAATAAGAAACTCGCTGAATTCATTTATAATGGCTGAATCTCCAATTGTTCAAGCTTGTCACAGTAAAAACAGATGAAAACAACATACAGGTAGGAGTGGTAATGTTATAAACTGCACAGTTAATCCTCAGTCAATCAGGTTGAATTTTGTGGAAAGCCAATTTTCTACCCATATTTCACTTCTAAATATGAATTCAATTTCAAGACAACTGTCAATATCAATTGAAAACAGCACCTTCTCTATGCTGTAATTTTGCTTTGAAAATGCCCATACGCAGACTACCAATGTTAGGATTCATCGTATGTTCGATTTCCTAAATAATTGTATTAATTTATGCAAAGTATGTTAATAAGCATTTGTTCATTCGTGTATACAAATAAAGTCATAATGAGAATTAGCAATGTAGAATATTCATTGGCGTAACAAGTAACATGGAGCGTTATGTGGGAAGGTGTGTGTGTTGTGTGTGTGTGTGTGTATATATATATATATATATATATATATATATATATATATATATATATATATATATATATATATATATATATATATATATATATATATATATATATATTAATTATGGTTGTTAGTTTGTTAGTTCAAAGTAAAAGTTCCTGAACCATCATGCTTACTTTCAACTTGAACTACTGTAGTTTAACTTTAGGCTTACAAACTGCAACCTAGGAAATAAGAAGAGTAAGCCGACTGGCACTTTCACTGTATCAGTTGACAAACTAATGTCTGCCCGGATTGACAATAACCAATGTACCATTTGGCAGCCCAGCTCATGTCAGAGTAACTGCTGTTGCGTGTGTGTATTTTGAAAAGGAGATTCATCTATTCACTGGTAGTAGCTTATTGATCCCGTGATGTGAACAGTTTCATTAAGTTCCATTGATCTGAAAGAATGCACAGAGCTGGCTAAACAGAATAATTTGTGATTTCAAAAGTGCAAGGGTATTAACTGCTTATATGGCTGGTGGACTGCTTGGTAGATGTACACATAGAAATAATTGAATGCTGAAGAATAAAACACACCGACATTGTTCATGTCAATAGATATTTCAAGCAATAGCTTTCCAATTGATGAATACATGTACCATGCACTCTTTCCTTTTCATCTAACATATACAGTGACAATACCAACTTTTATCATCGAATATGCCAATCATATGTTCCATGTTATGTGAATTTCAGCGTTTTAGAATGGAGTTGATAAGTTTTCACACTGTCAAGATATTCATTAAACAATAGCCTATAAAATTTAGCATCAGGGTGCTTTACAGTAAGGGGCGCCCTTAGTCTGTGGTGTATGCAGATGTATGCCTGTATGTGCTTCTGCAAGATGTGTCTGTGAAGTATACCTGTGTCTTTAAGATATACCCATACATGAAATCTGCGTGGCAATATACTAAAGTACAGATGCGTAAAAAATTGTACACAGGTTGGTTTGAGCAGTCATGTCATATTCATCCAGTGTTTTTGATAAGGCAATTACTGCTGTAAATTCTCGGGGAATCTCATAACCCCATCTTTTTACAGGGTCCCCCCATAACATACATTTGCCAATTGAAAGTAATCTTGCCAAGGAACAACAGGAATGTTATCAGGATTCCCAAACAATTTACCTTCATATAGGATCTCAAACCTTAGCAAAACAGTGTATTTAAAAGTAGGCTGAGTATTCCAAATTGATTCATATGATGATATGTCTGCAATTTCTGCCTTACTCTGGTGAATGGAGCAAAATGAAATTGTAATTGCAATCACAACTGAAAAATGAGCGAGTGAGTATTTTAATCTTAATTGTGACTAATTGCTGAAGTTATAGACAACAATAGAAACAGTTTATCATGATGGATATTAATTCCAAATGTCAATGATGAAAATAAATGAACATATTTCCATGTTCAGTAATGCCCTGGTAGAGTGAGATCTAACTCATTGCTGTATTGGGGATATCAGCCACAAGCGTGTTGTCTTTTTTCATCTGCCAATTGGATATACATGTACAGTGCAATGGTCAAATGCAAAAGGGTCATGAGTCAAATTTTCCAAATTTTGATGATGAGAGGATGAAATGGCTGTAAAACCACACAGTTAGTGATCTGCACTAGTGGAAATCTTGTACACTTAAAATACTTCATGAGTTTCTCGTGCATATAGCATGTGTTTAATATTCCTTAAAGATGCATGTTGAGATTTTTACTTCAAGTACACAGAAAAGAAAATCACTTGTTTACTGACTAGCCATTTACACAGAGCCATTGATTTAAATATGCAAAAATAATGGCATTTCATACTTAGATTTGCAAATTAAGATAAAAGTGCTGATAGATTTCATGATAACAGTTTTCATCAACAGTGTACACTACAGGTGTATGAGTATAAATTTACCATATTGTGTCAAGAGCACTATATAGATCCACACACAGACGTGCTCATCAAAATTTACAGTAGAGCATTTTAAGTTTAATTTTAGTTGTCTTTTTTTGTGGGAAATAGAGATGAAAGTCTTTAAACATATACAATGTAGATGTGTGTATGACAGTTTGGTGATGGGAAGTGGATCATTCCTTGATCAGATTAGATTTGATGAGATCTAGTTGCCATGGTGCTGGTCTCATTCTAGTCTGTGCCTTGTAGCAAGCAGACAGCCTTATTTGGTGCTAATTTGTATTCAAGTCTAGATGCTGATAAATAAAGAATGGCAGAATAGTTAGGGATGTCCATCAGTTGTCATGGAAACGTCTTGAGATGCGTAGGATAGGTAGCCGTGGCAACACTAATCTGCGATATAAATATTAAATATTGAGTGGAAGAGAGTGGCTTTTATGAACGTGAGTTTAACATCCAAAGTCAGATGTGTCTGTGGAGCGTATCGCCAGATATAAATGGTGTGTCACTATGAATTGCAAAAGGTATTGTCCCCCCCTCACTGTCATTGTACTCATATTCCCTGAAGAGCATACATATATGTCATGATAAGATTTCTGAAAATGTGAAACCCTAAAAGTAACTGCCAGTGAAGTGTATTATAATGCTTTAGAGTCATGTTTAAAAGAAAATGATAGGCAATAGACAATTCTGTAATGTATTTATTGTCTTTGAGAGCTTATACATATTTATTGCAAATCAGTGCAAATCAGGAATCCTTTTATATATATATATATATATATATATATATATATATATATATATATATATATATATATATATATATTCATTCATTCACATGTTTGTATGTGTGTGTATGATGCACGCAGTACCTATATGTACATGAACTTGCTCATGCAATAATTTGATAGAAATTATTCACAAAATTCTAATCATCATAAATACTTCATTGCAATGGCATGCCATTGTAAGTCTGTGTACAGACTGTTGACAGATGCATATACCGTCTTTGCGACATTTGCATGGCAAGTGCTAGTCACAACCAAGTCCCTTGTGCATTCGGCACTTGGATTCCCTGTCTACAGACTTCAACATGCAAGATGTGAGAATACAACATGTAGGACACTGGCTTATCAGTACAATAAATCGGGTACCACAGCTTTCAGGTTTATGGCCATACACACAGTGGAAAAGGCACAAAGGTGATAATATATTAGCTGGTCTCTGTAGAATGCATGTAGGTGAGACTCTAATTAACTGCATTGTTTGGAATTGAAAAGATATAATTTTTACGTTTAATTCCCAGCCAAGTCACCCATTGAATGTAGTGTTTTACAGATTTTCTATTCACAAAGAGGTGCTTGGTTTCAATGCTCAAATCAGTCAGTCTGTAATTACTGTCAGACAATTAGGAAATTAATCAATGCTGCCTACCATTGGTAATACGCTATATTACCACTTAAATAAAGGGTTAGTTATCATACTTATCATATTGATTCCTTCGTCAATTTGCCGGGTGCTGTCTCTTTCATTTTTCGCAGATTTAACCCTTTTCCTGCCAGACAGTATCACTACCCCATCAGCCAAGTCAGTAAAGAGTGGTATCGAGCCAAAACATGACGTATTTTCACCCACTTGGCTTGGTCTGTTATAGCATCTTTAGTCCAAAAAAATCAAGTTTACAGTATTTGTTTTCAACAGCTTCAAATGTACAGTATTATGTTAAAATACACCATATGGAATATGTTGTGTTTCATTAAGTTTAACCATCTTGACCTGGTGGTGAAATATGGACTTGGCAAGAAAAGGGTTAACCTCCCCCTTGACCCCCTGTGGAGTTTCTGTCCAGACATTTTCTATTTACATTTACCAGTATTTTGCATTTGTCCATCACGGAATATATCATGAATCAGCTTTTGCTGAAAGGAGAAAATATAATTTTAGATTTTATCCTTGGAACAGACAATTATAGAATATTTTTCACTCACTGCAAGTTTTTCAAGGTAATTCTTAAATGCTGTAAGACATTTTTCACCATGGGTTAATGGACTCTCAGTTACAGTATATGTACCTACATCATAGTTACCATGACAAAACGGAATGCCAGAAGGCAGGATAAAGATGTTCGGCCAGCAATCAGGTTGGGAATAACGTTAGATCACAGTGAACAGGACTCTTTATAGGGGCTTACCTGTTCTGTCTTGCTGCTGTCTTGCCAATGGCAATGTGAATTCTCAAAATTCCGCTTGTTTTTCCTTAAAAAAAAATGTCATTTTTACTCTCACAAGTCTCACAGGTTGACTAAGGGCAGTCATTTACTTGTACATGGTACAATATACCTGTTTTAGAGGGTATATTCTTTGCAGGATGCCTTCCCTTTCTTGACAACTATGACACTTTATCACAAATACAAGGAACTTTAACTGGTGAGAGAGCCCTCACATAGCCTTCTTGAGCTTTCAGTGATCATGAGAAAGGGTATCACTTGATTTGAATATTGACTGATATTAGTGTATATATATACCAAAATTCATGAAGATTATGAAACAAGAGCACTGCAGTAGTTTTACTAAGGGCATTATGAAAACAGTGTTTAGTGGATTGTATTTTCATACAGTGTTTTCATTTTAATTAGTGAAGTATAAACAACATAGTTTGAAAATTAATTAATGTAAAGATTGAAGTGATTACGTGTGGTTTTTGAAAATGCAGAAAGATTGCTTGTTGTTTGAATAAAAAACCCATATGTTGCTGATGCATGTATGTTCCAATGTGTTTCAAAGATTTCGGTAGGCGTAACGGTATTGCTTGCGGTCAGCTAGACAGATTGTGCGTACATGTATTGATCAAAAAATATTGATTCCAAAGTTATTTATTCAGCTGTTCAGAAGGATACCCCAGTAAAAGTGTCTGTCGTTCATTTGTGGAGCTCGTCAAACACTCCTGGCGACCCAGTGAAGAACCGTGCTCCTCTCAAGAGTGGTTTTCCATCCAGTAAACATGATTTGTTTGATCTTTGAGTCACTGGAAGACTTCTTGAAAGATTTTGTGTAAACTGCTCGTGTACATTGATACAGTATGTGAAATGGTGAAGAATTTTGAAGAAGATACGTAGTGTATCAAAGACAGACTCATATGTACATGTATGTATGAGCATGATACTGTCTTTCTGTTTGTTTGATTAACCCTTTGAGTGCCAAAGTCAATTTTAGTCACCTTCATAAATTATACCAAATCATTTTTCCCCCGTTTTTTGCCAAAATTTTGATAACAAAATGTAGCCAATGAAATGTGATGTCCACTTGGTACAAAATTATCCAAAAAGCACAGAAAAATTAAGAAAAATTAGTAAATTTTGCATTAAAATTTTGGTGGGAAAAAATACAGTGATTCAAAGGGTTAAAGGAGATGTGCCATCAGAACTGATATTTGGATCCTCAAATTTATAAAAATCCTTTCCTGCTCTGCTACTGGTGTGGACTCATTACTATATACTAAGTCTGTGGAGCATCTGAAATTTTTATCATCTTAGTGTAAATTGAAAATATATAATTCTCCAATGAGTTGCGACTGTTTAAAATCTCAAATGTTGGTAGGCACTAATTTGTTTCTCTAATCCAAAAGTAAGCATGGTGACTCCTAATTCTTATTGATGTTCATGATTCTTGTTCATTAGGGCTAGTTATGGTCATGACTTACAGTATGCAGCCCAATCATTTAAAAATATTATGCAGGGATGTTTGTGTTGCTTCGTTTTTATGTGCAACACTGTGCATATGACTGCCATCTGTGTGTCAGTGAATGCACACATGATAGCATAGCCCATGAGGCTGAAGATCAAACAAAACCACAGCTCTACAAATATCTCCCCAGCAGCAGTAGTGTGCTTTGGTATGTGCATGTACAGTGTACAGTGCAAATGTGTACATTTACTTGGAAATGAAACTGAAAGTGCTGTTCAACCATTTCTGCTACTAAATCTGCTCATGGGTAAAAAACCCCAAATATACAGGACTTAAAAAAAATGTATGTATGGTGTTGGTAATTTTAAACATGCTATTATTCAGTTCAAAGGAAAACTTAATAAGATGCAGTGTGCATACTATTATGCACATGAATAGGTTATTGTGTTAAAGGTATACTGTCACCTGTTCCAATTTTGCTACAGTTACCATGGAAAGAGAAAATCTAACCAATCACGGATTTTAAGCAGGTGGCCGCTTTTTAAAAACAGCGCCCTCACATGGGCGTTTCGAATACCAAGGAACGCCCCTTTGACCATATATGGGCATATTTAGATTACAGGTGACTGTATACTTTTAATTTTACCTTAGAGGCAGACAGCAAGAGAACACCGTGGAAGTATAAACGTCGCCGTTTTTAATCAGATTGAGAAAATGTAAGATTTTATTGTTTCTAGAAAAGTATTCAGAGTTCATAGTTTTATGTTTTCTTCAGAAGATAGCATTTTCTGTTTCATAATACAGTGTACGAGGTGGATAGGCAGAGAGGATTGGACAGGAAGGAGGAGTTTGTGTAAAAACATGATTGCAATATTAAATCACACTTTCTCCACATGTGATTATATATCTGGTTTGATATTCATGTATAGTTGATTAATCACACTGTTTAAAAAAGTGCATTTATCTCACTAGTGTCACATATAATAAGCTTGAGTCAGAAGACATGTCACCCTCACTGAATTGCAATTGGAAAGTCAGATTATAACACTGCGGGTAACCTTTTCAATTCAGGTAGAAAGTACGGGTGAACCTTTGCTTCTTGTCACCAAAGGCATGTATGTAAATGCAGTTATCTGTGATAATCCTTGCAATATTACAGTAAATAGAAAAAAGGGTGGTTCATCTTTCTTTCTTTTGCAAGATCAGAGAGTGGCAAGTACCATTTTTCAGTGGCTCAGCAAATTTCCACTCACTGCGATCACATATGAAAGCGTTGAAATACATATAATCATTACTTAATGTTTGCCATGAAGAGCAGTGGCAATTTTGGAGGTCTTAGAAACTCTACATGTGTATGGAATGCCTGTTCAGTAACTCTTGACTGTTTCCTGGAGTGGTGTTCAGAATGCTGTTTGCCAGGACATGGCATGTTCATTTCAGATTGTCCCAAGGAATCTGTTGGACAATTTGCCAAAATTTTGCACGCATACTGTAGATGTACTTTCACTGGCCACCAGAGGCACATCTTCAAAGTTCAGTCGTGCTTTATATCGGGCAGAAAGAAAATTTTGTAGCCTTGTATGAAAATGGCCTCAACACAGCCCATATTATACTCTAGTCACAAGTGTAAGATGTATAAATAATAAGTTTATTACGAATGTACTGCAGAGTTTGGTGTAGACTCTCAGACATCAGTATTATGCATGTGTATCTCTCCCTGCTACATTTCAGGCAATATGCTGCGCTTATGCTCCCGTGCGTACTTCACAGTATTTTCACAGTAACCTCATAGTATTGATTTGATTAAATTCGTGTATTCACTGAATGAAATTGCGAATGTGATTTAGCTATGAAAAAAATAATATTTGTGAAGTCACTGCAGCTTATTTTGAAACAATTTGAAAACCAAATGTAAAAGCAGTGATGTAGTTCTTCCTGGTGTGGACTTTTCGGTGTGCATACACATGTATTATCATTTTATCACCTTCATGTACTTTCAATGGTTCCCTTCTGTATGTGTCTCTACATGCATATTGTATCCTCCTGTGTTTCAATTTTTCATATCTTATGCACTCCGGAAGTTTGCCGAATCCTGGAGTTTTATCAGGACACTGCTCAAAGAGCAATTGAAAGCAACTTTGGCATGATCAATATACAGCGTAGGTTTTGCAGCGGGTATGTGGTTAAATTTAACCCAGCAGTCAGTTTCTGCAAAAGTAGCCTCTAAGATCAGGCTTTGCATGACGCTAGGTGTGTGTACATGTAGCTCTCACAGTACATTGCAACATTACTGGGATTTTTATATAGACCCCAAAGACCAGGTATATCTGTGTCCTGAAGGTAGTTTTCACATTATTGTAAATCTGAGAATGTGATATTTCAATCAGTGGTCAGCTAAATACTGATAAGGCACATGCATAGATGCATAGTTGTTTTGCCAAGGTTATATGTAGTCTACTCCGACAATTATAATCAATGAAAGCCGGCAATTTAATTTAATGAGCATTTTGTTTGATTGAACAGCAGATTAAGTGACAGTCTAGCTTAAAAATCCTCTTTGCAAAAAAGAATTTTTCCCTCATTTCCTTCCTAGCAAAATTGAAAGTGGGTGACAGCTTGAACAAGGAATTCCTTTGAGACGGTTGGTGTGAAAATGAGGTCACAAACCCTGACATATTTTGTTTGCCTCTCTCTAGGCATTCACCATTTTATACACTGGGTTGTGAGATGAAGTTGATCAGTGTTGCATTGTTGTCTGATGGTAGTACCTCACCCATGGGATTGCAGTGTCGATTTCTTCATCATTCTCAATTCATCATGACTGTTTTGAATTAAACGATCCCCCGATCTGTAATTCCAATCGCGCCGTACATTATTCAAACTCTGTACTTTGAGAGAGAAAAAAGGGAGCATGTAACAAAAACACATTCCAACGTATCAAGCTTCATTGTGCAAAGATCTGTACTGTGTTTTATGGGGACCCAAAGGAGTCTCTTACATGTAGCTTTCTTGTCAAGGCTTACATGTATGTGTAGAGAGCTCATCAAAGAGCACTGACCACTGGATGTGTATTCTCACAGGTGCAAGGTCATGTAGATACCGGTATGTTGATCTAATTATAAACAGCTGAAAAGGACTTGTCAGTAGTATGGTCTAACTTCTCCTCATTCCTGCCTGACGGAAAAGTTTCAAGTATCCTATCTAGCTTTAGTCATAATATCTTCTCGAATTTATCAAATGAAAAGTTTTCCATATCAGGAACCTAACTCATCATTTCAGTGCGTTCTCCACAGCTTGCGAACAAAGAGGAGTGACCAAGTCACATGACAATGCATCATTTGCATGGTCTTTTGTTGCGAAAATGTATTGTTTTGTGTGGTTATTAACATATGAATAGGTTGCTCCAAAAACAGAGAGATGGCCCACCCCTAAAAATCCCCTTGTAGAGAACCCAGTGTTTAAAATGCTTGAGATTTAGGTAGTGGAATAGCTGAACATATGTATTTCTATGAAATGAACTGCTGCAGATACATCGTACCGGTAGTATGTTGATTACACTGTATATGATGTGTATATGCACCTGAGCGTATTAATGTGCCAATATTCATGTACATGGGTAAATTTAATACCTAGTATTACAAACATAAAATAATAAAATATAAAAAATATTAATCACAAATTCTTTGGCAGTGATAACAAAATCCAATTCTATTTTTGTACAAAAATATTTTGAAGTGCATGGAGTTCTTTCACTAGGACCTGTTTACCTGTGCCATGTATTTTGATTCATTTGCACGCAAGACTGGTAGCGTGAATGCTGGCAAACTTTGAACTGGAGTTTAAGAGGCCACACAAAGCTGTTTACACGCTTATTTAGATCAAGTGTTTTTTCCCCAAACATAGCTATTTTGGGCTGAGTGCTAAGGTCACTGAGAAACAATAGCTAGTTCCTGTCATCCGTAAACATGTTGAGGGCAGTATAACCATTTCGTCTTCAGTCTTCAACTCAGCGATTCTCAGTGCCATGCTCATTGACATTTACAATATAGGCAGTAAAGTCCATTTGTTATTGTGAAATTACAAGATGTGTTATCGTAACATGTATGTGAAGAAAGGCATAAATATATAAGGTGTATCACTATGATCATAGAAATTTTGACCTTGTACTACAGTATCTGTGGACACAGAATGCTAGTGGTGTAAATCTATCAAGGGTAAAGTACATTAAAGTATTACACGTAATACAGGCAAAGTTTTATGGTTCAACAGCGCATATCTTACCTCTAGAGGCCCTCCGCTAAGGTATTACCCCTTCCATATTTGCTGCTAATTTTACACTGTCTGTGAAATTGTCAACTATGTTACACATCAAGTGTATATTATTGTCGGTGATTATGACAATTTTCTCAGTCCGTATTTCATGCCCAGTAAAATTATTTCACCTAGTACAGGAAAAATTTCTCTAGTCGGGAATTATTCAGGTACAAAAGGTGCAGTGCATCCGACAGGGAAGTATATGTAGGTCACGTTGGTAATTAATGGGTTCGTTCATTGTCTATGACATGAATTACTGGAGCATCTTGAACTAATGGACACCATCAATCACTAGCTACTTAACGCAACTTTAAGCATTAACCGTTGGAAAATTTTTTTCGCATGGTCTTGAAATATATTGCGGCTTACTCAGCATTTATTTCCCCCTGTCATGGCTTGAACGTTGCCCAGCTGTTATTAATGCTTGTCTTAGGACAGCTGATGGACCTTGCGGGGTACGTGGAAAATGAATCTTAATTTTGCAGAAATGACAGTCGGTGTGGGAAGGTGATAAGCTCGTCAGACTGATCAATGCAAATCATGGAGATAAAACTGTGAGCGGTATTCATGTGACGCTGTCTGTGTGACTGAGATGCATGATTACTGGTTTGAGACTGCTGTCGGTTTGTGATAAGTGTGTGCTGGAATGTCGTTGCATTTACGTATATGCAGATATGTAATACTGTAGCTTTCGGTATTCTGCCATTAGAAAGTTGAGTGTAAAAGTGCTAATCACTGCTCTGTTACATAGCACAGTGACTGTCCTCGCCCTGATCTTACCCTGATCATCCCAAAATTCCAGTATTTTAATGAAAGAGCTGAAATTGTGTTCGCAAAATGTGCTGCTACAGAAAGACTGCCTTCAGCATCTGGATATGATGGAGACACCCCTGTCTGTGAAATGGAATGTGCCACTGTCAGGTTACTAAATAATGCAGACCTGATATATCCACAATTGATTGAAATGAACATGCAAATTTGCATGCCTATACACTCAAAAAAAACCAACTAAGTTTCTTTCAAACATACAAATTTACTTTGCTTTTGCAAATTGTATGCTTTCGTGATACTATTTACTGTGCTATCAAACGAAAAAATGCAAGTGATATTTTTAGTATCTCATTCATATATAAGTACTCATTATAGCAGAAGAATGTATTGATACTTGTATATCTTTCTACTCTCATTGATGAAATTAGTTTCTTTTGATGTATATGACAGCGCCAAAAGGAATTTCATAATCATGGTCTTTAGATATTTGTGGAAGTTAAACAATGAATGACATTACACTAATAGACTTACATGTATTTACGGACATGGATCACTCATTGTACGAGTCCCAACCTATACGTTGCAAAGATAATCTTTTATCTCAGAGCTCACATCAATTATACAGAGTAAGTCATTTGCCCATTGAGTTACTGGTAGAATGTGCATTTTTGGCAGCAGTTTATATGCTGGTACTTGTCTGTAATTCCATGTGATACTGCTCATGATAATTCCATTGGATTTAATCCAGACTTTGCTAAAAGAAACTCACCAACACTGACCATGCATGATGATTTAGTATGCACTTCCATGATTGATATATATGTGAAAAGAGAAAACAGACTGATGTGTGAATGTTAAGTCAAGGATATGAACAGAGATTTATAACTTTTATTATGGTTTTGTGACTAGAATGTTTTCCCTGTTTTCAATGCGGCAGATGTCCCAGATGTCTTCTGATTCATGCCATCATATAGTGCAGTCCTCCTGACAAGACAATAGCAAAACAGGTTTAATATTTCAGTGCATGAAATCTTCATGGCCGTGGTAAACGTTTTGAATGCACAACTTTGTAATTTATGCTTAGCACTGTAAACCGAAACTACCCAAGCTTCCTGTGTACTCAATCTTCGGATGAGATATACACAGCACGGCGCACGACTCTCTCTATAGTGAACATTCCCTGATTACAGCTGTTTAGCTTCCGTCTTCCTTTCTTTCCTTTGTGAACGCCCGAATCAGCAGGAACCGAATTCTAGAGCTCTGTGTGTTTGTTCGGAACCACCAATACAGCTGGGGTCACCGTAACAGGAATCTAGAAGCTATTCAGTCTTGCATTAATTAGATTTGGTTTCTACAGATAAATTTCCTATTGAGTAAGGTAGCATATATGTTGACAATGACAGCACCTGCCTTGCCGTAGTAAAATAGCCTTTGAAACAGAGAACAGTAACCTTCTGTGACAAGTTTTACTTGATCTTTATACAGATCATTTTCTTTTACCATGTAATATTATTTTGTGCCAGCCAAGGTGATGCAATACTATGCATTTGATAATCTTGTAAATAATATTTGCTAGTTTTATGCACATTTATCTCTGCTGAGCACTATACACATAAATTGGATTTTAGAAGTTAGAAACACTCTTTTTTACAATATACAGTTCAATAAATAGAATAATATTCAGTAATATTGTAAGTTTTCTTTTACATGATGTAGATATGGAATTTAAACCCCAGTAATGCTAACTTTCGATGATTTTCTCATTATTTTTACTTAATATGAATTACAATTTCTTATTCTACTCCCCAAAGAATGTTTAAACACCCACTATTTAGCCTGTCAACTTATTGTTCAAATGTGTAAAATGCATTGTTATTGTTTACATTTGAATTCTAGTCCGGACCAGAAGTCATTTTCAACAATAACAATGCCGTTTACAACCATAGGGGCTGCGTTAACAAGCTGAATACTGTGTATATCATCATTCTTTGGGGAGAAGAACAAGGAATGATGGTTCACATTCAATATAAAAATGGTGAAATTATCATAAAATGTTAGCATTACTGGGGCTTTAATGAAGTTCTTGATCATGTAGAATACAAATGTTATTCTGTCATATTGCACATGTTCCTGTACCAATACACCAATATATTGTGGCACCCTTGCAAAATTTCCTTCATGGAATACATCATTGTCACTGTGATCTGTACAGTGACTCAGCGAATACTTGAGAGCTGAAACAGAGAATATTAGAGAACTTTAACACATCTCAGAAGAAGGAGTATTTTGTTTGATGTTCGACAGACTTTATTGAGATCATCATTTATACATTTATGACTTGTGGCAGTATGCAAGCATGCTGCCGATGCCAAGCCATTGCCCCCAACGCGGCTATAAAAGGAAAGTAGCCCACCTCAAGCGCCAAGCTTCTGAGTCTGCAGGGAGTTGAAATCGCATATTTTCATGCCCAAGGTGCAAGGTGCAGTTTGAAGGTCGCCTTTAAAATGTATGATGTGAAATCTCGCCATTACAGAAAAGACAAAAGGTTAGGGTTTACACATAAATGGCTCATGCAGAATGCATTGCGAGTGGCAAAGAGTTAAGTTGATGTTTGATTTTCAGGCCCTAATCTGTCGTGACTGTTCTTGCAAAAGATGAAATATGTACCTGCTAGTTTGAAATGCATTGGAAAAGAGAAAAATTTCATGAATGAGAAATGTGTGTCTGCAAGAATAAAAAAAATCACCATGATATGTACAGTATATGTTAACACTCATCACAACCTACTGTATCTTTGATGTGGGGCATTGGAATGGCGTGGGTCTTTACTCTATGCTGTGTCACAACAAAATTTCAGATAACATGAAAATCTTATAACACTGTTTCCTGTAACAAGAACTTGACATAAGCATGCTGTTATTAAATTTGAATGGATTTTAAAGTAAGGAATCGTGAATTCAGTGATGGCATGATCAAAGAATTAACAGAATTTAGTTTACAGATGCACATGTGTATTAACCCCTTGACTACCAAGGCCAATGTATTCCTATATACCAGGCCCTTATGTAAATATTGATAAAATCCTGGGTGGGGTCATTGCATGAACACTGCTTAGAGTAAAAATTAATTAAGTACCAATAAACCATATATTTTCTGAATCAGCATGAAATTTCCCACTTTTTCATACATAAGTTTTGTATTCCAGGTCACGTGACTGATCACACGACACATCATGTGACCAGAGTTGGCAAACAATATGAATATTTGAAGCATCAGAACATGTTTTGAATCCATAAATGTTTTGATCCATAAAATGACGCAAATTTGAATACAGTTGCAATTTCCATGACTTTGTCTTTACATATACGGGTATGTAATAAAAAACTACCCTTTTCTTTATTTATAGATGTACCTATTTAAGATTTTTCTCACAAAAGGCAGAGTAAATGAACCACAAACATCAGCATCTGACATGAGTCTGTATTTGAAAATCAACACATTTTATAGTAAACACCTGCTTTATGTCTTCCTTGCAGAAACATGCATCTAAAATGGTTATGATTTATCAAAAAATAATTCACAATATTTAAAAATACATTTTAGGGAACAACATATCACATGACCAAACACATGACCAGTCATGTGACCAGTCATATTGATAATATGGCTGCTATACAATTTCACTGGCTTATAGTAAAAAATTGTATTTTCTCTAGTTTCATTCACGAATATTGCTGTTAATAGAACATATTTACATATAAATCATTTGTTTTCAATAAATAAGCATTTCATTTCATTAAAAAAAAACCATAAACATCTTCGCGATCGTCCGTACTTGCTGAAAACTGTAAACAATCAGCGCGACGCTTCTGTGATCAGCCTGACCTTTCAGGGTCGAGGTCATAGGTCACGACATTTGCTTCCGGATTTTGGCCATACTCGGACGTACGGGGGCGCAATCACATTCAGACTAGATCGGAATACATCAATCTTAGTCACGCTGCATGCCGACTCCGAAATTACGGGATTTTTAGCGACAAAAACGAAGCAAATACGCCTATTTAACTGTGCCGGATATATCCGGCACTCAAGGTATATGGTAATTCAATATGGCGCCGGATATATCCGGCGCCATAGGTAGTCAAGGGTTAAATACCAAAGAGAAAAGGCATTTGCTCCATGGTTGAGGGATTTAATATTCACTGTAGAACATACAAGTTCCTCGGTGTGTGTACAATTTATACATCATGTATGATATGAATTGATTCTTTCACTTTGATAGTGATTGTGTTTGCATGTGAATGTACCATACATGTACATACATACATACATACATACATACATACATACATGCATACACCACCCTTCAAATTATTTTGCACGTGTATGTAGAGTATACAATGTACCGAGTATATTGCGTCGGTGAATGATGTTGTCAGACTTCTTGAAAGCTTTTCAGCAATGTCGTTGCTGGCTGTTTCTTTTCTACCCAGACTGATACTGTGACAGTGTCAGTTTTTTTATGAACCAGAATAACACCCTGACTTGTTACATCACACCTTCAGCGTACAAATAGACCTCTATCTCATAGATGAAGAAATCTTTTTTCCCTAACTGTGAAGTACCATAATGAGATAAGGATGGGGGAAAAAGTAATGACATCGTTTCGCTGTGTCCTAAGTGTTTGATGACGTTAATGTAAAATGTAGGAAGTCAATTTTATGTGGCTTTGACGTGCGCTGAGCTCCACGTGCCTGAGTCAACTTCCTGAACATAAAAGTGCATCAGTAAACCACTTTATCACTTCGTAGATACCACAGATTTACATATTTAATGTACCAGTCAATAAATGTTTCGCCATCACCTACAAGCTCTCAGTTGAGCTGCCAGGAAGGGTGTGAAAGGCATTAAAAAAGCTGATGTTGTCCGTGCCACGCTCTGTCAAATAAATGTCAATTGCTTCTGATGTGATGGCTTGGATGAATTGATTCCCAGTTGGCTGCCCAGTTGCCACAGCCTTGTGATGTAGCGTACTTTTGTGTTGTTTAAATTTGATTTATCCACTGTGAAACGTTAACAAAGTAATGTTCCTAACATTAACAAAATGCGTATAGAAAAACGCCAAGAATATGAAACTATGAGACTTGTCCTGAGATCCTAAGGGTATTGATACCCTTCAGTGTAAACAGTTGTCAAAATGACAGACTGTCACCCTATTTGTAAAGGGTCTGTGAGATCTGCATGTATATATGCATAGCTGCATATGTCAGTCAAGGTTCCAGGTTCAGTGTATTCCCAGTGGATTTGAAGTGCTCTGTACAATCAATGTAATTTACTCTGTCAATAGACATCAGGTTTATGAAACCCAAGGTTATTGCACTTTTCAGGGTTATGGGGCTTTTAAAGGAATTATGGGTGCTCTTTTTCCTGCCAATTTCTGGTTTGCTATGCAGACATGTATATGCACCGAGACTTACACCCACTTACTCACAGCAATTTGTTCAAATGAAAAGCTATTTATATTTAGAGAGTGATTGTCCAACTTAATACTTTTCAATTTTTTGTTTGCAATTTGAATTAATGTGCGATTATTTTCCAAAACCTTGCAGAGGTGCTGTTGAATGAACAGGGGTCAACACGAGGAAAAGATCACTGCGGAGAGAAGAATTTACTTGCAACTCAGTAAGCTGTGGAAGAATTTCAACAGAACAGGAACCTTGCCAGGTATTGTAAAAGTGCAATGAAGTACATTCAACTTCTCACCTATTCATCGCCAGTTAGTTTTAAGAACGAAGTCTTGAAATCAGAAGTAAACCAGCTATATGAAGCATAGTTTCCTTGTTGCTTCAGCCAAAACAGAGCAGGCCACTGATCGGTTCTGTTGGCAGTGTATGGATAACATAGTAATTGAAGGGATAATCCCAGCTGAGAAACAAACATTATGATCATCGTGCTCATTAGTATACCAGCCACAAGAATTACGCTATGCAAGGATTCAATTTGTAGATATTGTGATAAAGATAGACACTGCACTGACAGGTGTTTTACAATGTGTATTTGGAGAGCCTAAGTTTGTTGTGAAATAGTGAAATCTATATTTCATAACTTTCTCGTGGCATGTAAATTGTGAATTGTCACATATGCTTCTTTGTTTTGTCAAGTTTCTCAATGCTAATTTTGTGCAGTTCAGCCTTTATGCACACATTTCCTTGTTTAAGAACTATACAATGGTGTACACATACATATATGTAGTGCCACAAGACAATACATGTAACTCCAAAAAAGCATACACACAAAGCTATATATATATATATATATATATATATATATATATATATATATATATATATATATATATATATATATATATATATATATATATATATATATATATAGCTTTGTATAGCTACATGACTTGATGGGATGTAGTGTCTTCATTTCACAATGCCGTCAAACCTCACAGTGGCAAATTTTGTCATATTCATTTGTGAGGCAGGACCGACCCATCTGCATTTGATGTAAGTCTAGATGTTATGTGAAGCTTATTGTTCTGTTTCAATGCATTGGTGATCATCTGTGGACCAATACATCCATTAATAATGCTAAGTCTGCTTTACTGGTCTCTGTTGTTTTGCTAATGACACGCACTTATGGATATTGAATGACTGTATCATTGATAGTCTCTAATCAAACATACAATCTACTGTATGTAGATTATTCTGTCTTGAACCATGATGTTCCCATGGAGATGTATAGGTATAAAAACAGACCAGCAAACTCAAACCCGAACCCATGTCAGTATTCACATCTTTGAAGCTGAGAACCTAGTGATTATGAATATTTGCATGCAGTTCATGTATGTTCCGCATTGATAATGAAATGTTGTGAACGAACTAATTGGTCGTCATACGTGATACTTGTCTGAGGTTGGTTTGATATTAGCGCCTTTTTGGCAGAGATTAGATTGGTAAGTAATTATCAATACAGCTGTCAGTGAACCACTGCCAGATTAATGGACTTCTCATGTTCAAAGTTGTCTTTGGAGATTGACTTAAAACATCCAGAAAAAACTATTCAAATCTTAACTGCGTAGCTTCAGTTCACCCCTATGATCGCCAGTCAAAACAAGGCTATGTGACTGTCACCTGTCTTGCTTATATGCAAATAATCTGTGCTAAATAGAGCGTGGGCAGTGGATAATAGTGTCTTCTAATATTAGACTAGTTAAAAATTTCATCATCCTTCAGTCGAAGCCACAGCAAATATCTTCAAGTCTTGAGTGTTTACACTCTAATGAACACCTAACATTAAACGTTCATGAACATTGCATGTAGATTTTATAAGGATGTGTATTTGCTGGGTATGTCACAATTGAAGACATTGAAGATTCTCTACCTCGGAGTACATCCACAATACACATTTAAAATTTCTGTGTGGGTGGAAATTTATTTAGGCCATGCTGATTAAATTTGTGTGCTGGAAAATCTACCTTCCATATTAGGAAATACCATTTCCCATCTGATTACTCCTCCCGCCCTTTCGACTTGCCTGCATGGATGTGCCGTTAATTGACCTTCTCAGAAGTAATAAATTCTGAGACTGTGAGTGTTGTTGTGAAATCAACAGACGGTGTCAACTTCAGTTTCGTGAATGCCGTGCTGCAGAGGCTTGACTGGCGTGCTTTCTCTGGAAACTGGAAAATGTTATCACTTTTTCATTTTTTTTGCCGTCAAAATCCTTCTTTTGTTAATGCCCTTCGGGCAGGAGGCATGCGTGTGTGACACAACGCGTGGCAATTATCACGTCTCAATAGAGCAGAGAAGTAAATTCGTGACATGAAGTACTGGCCTACATGTAAACAATTGATTAATGCGCTATTTCATCTTCCCTGCTTCCTGTCATTGTCAAAAGAACTCTTTCTCAGACAGGGCAAAGAAACTGTTGACATTCCAAGCCGCCGCAAAATATTAATTGGAATTGTGACTGATGTAGGACAGGTTTACCCCAGGAGGAAATTGATTATTCAACTTGATAGCTGAACACGTTTGTACAACTGCAAGGGCTAGGTGAGGGAACAGCCTTTCTTTTAGCAAAGTAAAAAAAATTTGTGTAATTGCTGTAAGTGTGTGAGCTATGGTATCACATGCACTTCTTTAACATGCAGTTATCACAGAAAAGTTCATGTAACCTTTTGTAGGTGATGCATGCTTAATAATATACCCAGTCATGGTATTACCACGATTTGGTAAATTTTGAAACAACAAAGTGTATGGGATATATTTTCATAGTCTTTTGAACACAGACCAGTTTTAAATAATACAGCCTTGCTGAACCAGTCTACTGAGAGGAATGATCCGAAAACGTAAAACGCATGTGAAATTGAAAGATAGCTAGTAAATCAATTTTTTCATTCATCTTCTGTCCCTTCTAAGCAAAACTCCATTTAACAATACTAATCTCATGTTGTCCACTATGCGTATTTCATGTACTGGTATGAATTGAGAGGTTGTTGCATAATCTTGAAAAAGTAATGATTTTATTGGAGACCATACGCTTTTTCCAAGGAGTCTTGAATGTTTGTTGGACTGCAGCAGGTTGTGTCATATACTGCTACTGTATCATCATTGTACTTTCATACCATAGAAATTATGTTTTTGTGCTGATCGCCCTTTCGTGCCTCATATTTTTTTATTGTCAGTCCCTGAACAGGAAAACTGAAATGGAAATATTACTACAAAGACGATTTTACAGTTGAGACTGTAACCTTTCCCCCTTGCTCAGAGGAACAAATTCAAACAGTGAAATGTTTAATTCATAAATTGGTCTGTGAGTTGGCAGAAATATAAAATCATTCTTGCTGAGTAAGAGGAGTGAATGCCCTGAGTTGTCCACTGTACAGATAGCAAGATACTGTAACTCTTTGAACTCTTGCCTATATTAAACTTTGTTCTCAGAGCCCAGTGCAGTATATTCTCCAGCAACTTAGATAGAGGTGTAGGTAAACACTGGTACTGTTCATTAGTCAGGGCCATGGTAGCTTTTCATGGGTGAGTTTCATATACATGTAGAAGACGTGTCCATATCCCAGCCGCAATGGTGCCAGAGCCAATGTGACAAACTACTGACTCAAGAGTTTTTGACCAGGAAAATTTCATATATTAAATGCAATGGTATAGGCTGACTTATTTCAGAAATTCCTTAACTGACTCAGAGAGTTCAGAAATCTTAAAAGTGTGAGGACACCATGTTCTGAATATGGTAAACTCCTACTTAGGCTGATTCTTAGTGATTTCAAAAAAAAAGTCAATTCAATCTAACCACGGATAGATGGGATTAACCTCAATACAGATTTATTTGCTTGTCATACAGCAGTCTGGCTTGTCAGGTATGATAAAGTGTTTCGTTAATGCGTTTTGTCATAGTGTTTCCATGGACGATTGAAATCAGTGCTGTAACACTGCACCAGGATGAATTGTTATAGCCTCTTGATTTGCATATAGCATTGCGGGTAGCAAATTACATTGGTCCACATCTTTGTGGAGAGCTGAACAAAGCGCACACAGTGCCGTGGAAACATCAGAACAACGGCCTGATAACCAAGAAACACAAATCGCATTTGGAATATGTGTTCCCCGAACGTTGGAGAAATCATTCTGATTTGATTTTGATTAGCTCTGGTGGGCTATGTAGTCCATTACCTTGTCGTAGTTCCTGGAAGCCTTTTTCTATTAAACATTGCAAGTTAGATGATGCCTTTTGTGGCAGATTTGTGAAAATGGATATATGTGCACTTTGGTCCATGCAACTGTACAAAAATCATTGTGTTGAGGGCAGTTTAAACAACTCGTCGTGCTGAAAGGATGAAAAATCAATGTGAACTTCTGGAGTCAATAACTGAGGAAACGATCATTCACCTACTGTAACCATTCATATAACTTTTTTCCCCTGGAGAAAGTTACATTTTTGTGGACAAGGCTATATAATTTGATGATGTTTCAATAATTCAATACCTAGTTTGCCCAACTGGTATGCCCTGACGTGACACTGAGAAAAGAGCATTTTCTTTCACTGATAAGAATTTAAATATCACATGCGTTGACATGGGGCTGACTCAATGAAATTTTTTCAAGGAATTTCTACATTTATCCTAAAGGTTTGGAAATCTTGACAGGTGGCCCTGTGCCTTTTATCCAATGGGTTTGGAAATTTTGACTGGTGGCCCAGTGCCTTCTTATTACTGATCAGAAATGCTTGCTTTTCAGTTTTTATGTACAACATGTTGAACAGTCAGCTGTTCTCTGTGTTTACTTCAAGGGACATCGCATACAATAATGTAACCAAGTGGAATATAAGATTTTCTGTAGCATTTTGGCACAATTGACAATACAGACTATTAAAATCAAACTCATCTGACAACCAACCCCGTTTATCTAACCTTAATTTTATAGTTTTGGTGAATACTATGGTATACACACAGTTTCAGGCTCATGGCCTTCAGCTGAGATACTCGAACCTTGTCAAAGAACATGGTCAAGAAATATCCAGAACTTTGCCGTGGTTTGACATTACCACTGCTTTAAATTAATTGTAACTTTCACTGTGTATACTTTTGTAGAGGCTTTAATTCATTGAATCAGGATTAAGGGTTTGTTATTATATTGATTGATGTTCGGAAAAATCATCACTGGGGATTATACAACCCGAGTTTCAGCACACACTCAGCCTCGTGAGACAGAGATTTCAGAATTTTACCTTTCAACGTTTTCCCTTTTATTTTCATCAAATGAGAGCAACTGAATGTGTTGTAGATGATGCAATGAACCCGCTTTCTCATAGGCCCGTCTCTGAATGACATACCCTGAATGTTATCAGAGCGGGCAGTGATAAGAAAACAGAGAGTAGTCCAAGGCTGCCCGTAAGCTCCAAGGTATACCCTTTTGGATTTCAAATTTTATGAATGCTTCCCAATGCAGAGAGATTCAATGACTATATAACCCTTTGAGTGCCAAAGTCAATTTTTGTCACCTTTAAAAAATATAATGCAGACTATTTGTATTAAATCTAGACAGTTTGTTTTCATATTGTCCCCCAAAATTTTGATAAAAAACTGTAGCCAATTGAAAGATATATCAGTTTGGTGCAAAATTATCAAAACTATTACAGAAAAATTCATAAAATTTATTTAAATGTTGCACTAAATTTTTAGCGGGAAAAATTACAGCACTCAAAGGATTAAACAAGATACCAGCATGTTTTTTTCGTGCAGTATTACATGGTGTCCTTGTACCTTTCAATTAAAGCTCTCAGACTGACACCAAAAGGTATACATATACAAGCGGAGTGGTGTCACGCAAACATCTCCTCTTCCAAGGAGCACATTATTCACCAGGGTGGAAATAAGTCAGATTGGCGTGACTTTTCTTTTAATTTTAGCCTTCACATGACTCAGAATCAACGATAAAGAGAGTCTTTACTTCATGCTGAATTTAGCTGTCAGGCAAAGATAGGATTGTATTTGACCAAAATATCCCATTAAAGCAATTAGTCTTACGTCTTTGTGACTCAGAATGGCTTGATTGGGAAAGGGAGGAAAAAAAACTCAACCCTGCAGTGGGAGATTTTATGTGTGTTTTTGTTATCTCTGCTTCATTTATTTGATGACATTAAATGCTCAGACATTATTGTGTTGACAACAGTAGATAATGTGGAAGTTCTCAGCTCCCATGGCCTGGAAATGACAGGATGCGGCGCACTGCACTGTAGCACAAGCTTAGTTTTAACTTTAAAAGGTTGATTGTTTGAAAGGTTTATGCTGTACGCCAATACTTGTGCACTTGCCTTGCAAAAGTGGCCTCCCCCAGTTCATACTTCATATTGGTGTTGATCAGAATAATTCCGTCAGCGGTAATATCCATCGTGGATTTTAAGGCATACAACTAACGTAAGTCATTGATTTGAAAACTAGTGTCACGTGTTGCTAGCAATGGTCTGCCCAGGGACAGTGCTCTTCTTTCGCGTCCAAAAGCTATCCCGTGAGGGCAGTGTACTGCCTTTCAAAGAGATTCAGTGCTTTGGCAACCGGTGTACATATCAGGTAGAGGATCAGAGGAGAGACAGAACGTCTGATCATACCATTGTTGAGCTAATTAGTATGTCTGACCAAAAAGAAGACCTAATTTGCCGGCTAAGTGAAAACAGTGAACGGAGAAATTCCTCCTGTCTGCAGTTTCTAATGAGAAGTATTGTATCTGGAATCAGCCCATAATTGGGAAAGCCTTTAAAAAAAACTGGAAATTAACACAAGGGGCATTTGGGAATCTGCCTGCCTGCTCTACTCTGGTTCCGCCGGCAGAAAATATGGCAATCACACCCCTTGCAGATTAAGTTGTTTGAGTGATTCATTTACGTCATACTTGTTCCATGAAGCCCCATAGGAGGCATCACCGGTTGAAGACGAACACAATGTCGGAAGGAGAATCTTCGTTTTAAAAAGAATGTCCCTGCGGAGCATTACCCATCATATGGTAAACATCCTCAGTGTTTTTTTTTTCCCAAAGTAAAAGTTTGACAGACAGACTTTGATTCAGAGTCCTCAGGCTTGCAGAATTGCCAATATGGTTGTATGATATAATAATTTGATGAACAGTGTCACAGTGTAATGCCGGGATGAGATTTATGCAAGGCTTTGATCCTGCGTCTTGTATGTTCCGCGGGTCATTTGGTCTGTGCGTGTAGAGCAGCTTCAAATAAGGAATCATCTCCCGACAACAGGCTGCTATCGCATGGAAATCAAACTCAGAGTCATTTGACTTGGTTTTGATATCTGGGAGCTATGCATGTACACTGCCTTTTTTTTTTTGAAAGGGTGTTTAGAAATTCACGGCATGTTTTTGAAGCCCCCGTACATTATAGCTTAGTGGCTGGTGTACATGTAAGATTGTGAAGTCCTGACTCGTAGTTTGACCCTGAAGGTATGCAGACTATCAGAGTATTGTACAGGTACATGTACAAGCTGAGTGCACCAGTGCTTTCTCTTTCATACACAAATACTGTACATACATACGTACACATGCAAACACATCCATGCTCACTTGTTTTGTCAAGAATGAGCAATGGATTGGTTGTGTGTATTTGTATATGTGTGTATATGTGGATGTATGTGTGCACGTGTGTTTATCCTTCACAGACACACAAACATGTTTAACCCTCTCAAGCCTGACTTTCTGGCAACAAACCTGAATAACCCCTTCCCCCCAGTGTAAACTAAAGGAAAGAAACAAATGAATGCAAACAATCACCATTTTGACTGAAATACACAAAAAGGGTAAACTTGCTCATTTTGACACAAATGTCAACCAACTGAAGCTTTCACCACAGTCCATCCATGGTGACTGTGTCATGAGTAAAGTAATATGCATGTGTTTGTAGCCTTCACATATCAGTATGTAGGTAACAAATATGATTGTCCATAAACCAAAGGTATGTAGGAAAATATATCAGTCTGAAAAAATAAATAACAATGCTCGTAAAAGCCTTTCTTTCTTGGTTGACTATCAGCACACCAACGTATTCATAGATCACTACGTACACATGTGATGTGGCTGACAATCCATTTCATAGGCAAATGCAGAGTACATACAGCGTGCTATAAAGAGGTAAATTATAACTTCATATTTACCTGATGTATATAAATGCGTGTGTTAAACCCTTGCACAAAACTTCTACACAGTGCATTATCTGCAAAAATGATTAAAGTATATACATTCAAGTCAAAGCACTTTGTCCTGTGCATATTAAACTGCCACCTAGTACACTCACCCGACCATATCAAAAGATACAATTGTCTGAGCTCGCACAGTATCACTCATTATACACGGAATATGTCTCTAATTGTCTCCTTTGCACATGTGTGATTTATGATTTACAATACCTGACCACATAAACCACCAAATTTACGCAGTAGACCCATACTGCAAAGTGTACAGTCAGGGTGCTCCAGAACAGAATACCACTTTTAACAACTAATTCCCTAATCCATCACCTGGCTTACACACATATGCCAGTACTACATTTTAAGTAAAAAAAAAAGAAATACAATAGGATGGAAATGTTTTATAGCTCGATGGAATATGAACCAGACAGACTGTTCAAGCGCCCTGAAGCCATGGTGAATCAATCAGTCTGCACGAGTCGCTATTGTATTAACGATCAGCCACCGCAACAACTTTTGGTGAAATTTGCCAAACATTTTTATTAGGCTTCAGCCAAATCCGATAAACCAATCAAACGTCAATCCACCCTGCCTGGAAACAAGAGGAAATAATCATCAATACAGTGTGATCAAACGCAGGCAACCGTCCTGCAATTCATCTCGAACAATTGGATGAACGCGGAGAAAGTAATATCGCGCAATATTGAAGCAGCACGACAGCGCTGCCCTCGAGTGGTAATAAGGCATCCTCACTGCAAATAAATTTTGGTGAATGTTTTAATATATAGTCCATCAAGCAGAAAAGAGCACCTGTATGCAAATCTGTTCCACTTGTAAGACTATCTGCAATCAATATGCAGACGGTGATGACACCTTTTAAGCTGTCTTGTAGACTGTCTGCGTAAAATGGAAATTTGATGATACCCCTACGCGTGTGCTATTTGTTGCATCGATTTTTCCCCTTTCTTGCGAGGCGGCTGGGACAAACTCCCACTTTACAAACTGGGAATTCTTCGTAGGCTTAGATTTTCGTATTCATGTGCAGAAATGGGATTTTTAGAAAAAGGGGTATCATATTTTATGGTCCTGGTTTGAGGTGTTTTGTTGGGAGTGATCTCGCATTGCCACGCCTGAATGTAAAAATAATGGCCCATCTTTGTGCAGGTAGAACACACCTTGTAGATATCAGTACATCGTTTTGAATTGCAGCTCGTGCCGTGTCTGTTTTTAGAATTCTCTTCTTGTCTGGACACATTACTAATAACAGTCGATGACTAGAATTCTTTGCTCCCACTTTGTTCTGCAGTGCTTGTTGCCGACTACTGCTGACCAAGAAAAAAAAATGCCCACCTCTTTTCTCTGTGAGATTCTCATGCCAGGCAAGAGTTTCTTATCTCAAAGTCTCTCTCTCTCAGTAACAATAATTTCCCATGAATGGCATTTTCTAAGAATCAGTACGTTCTATCAGTTGTCACTGGTGAAGTGCCATTGTACTGGGTGTTTTATCATCAGAATTTCATTATGTTATTTTTCATATTTCACCAATAGGTATCATTTGTCATGCCAAAATCTCATCAATCATGATAAGTCTGTTCAATAGATACTGTAGCAAATAGGGACATTATTCCATTGCACAAAAGAAATTATCTCATAAGTGCTCTGATAACTGCATGTTTTCGAGAGACCCACGCATGTAAAACCTCTTGGTTGCGCTGTCAAATCTCGCATCCACGGGGATAAAAACTTAGGCAAGAGGCCTGTCAGTTTCAATTTCTGGGAAAGTTTCATCGATTTTAATGAATGGGATTCAAAAAAAGAGCCTGGCAATAAAATTCTTGCAGTCAGGGACATTCCACAAGATTTTGAAACGAGCGACCAGTTGTGTAAGAATGCAGATTTCTAAATTTGCGCTATTTGCATATCCGTGCAATTTGAGCTGTCTGAGTAGGATGCGTAATTTAATATACCGTCTGATAATTATGACAGCTCATATCTCGCTAATCACATTTTCAAAAGAGGGATACCGATTTGCACATATAAATATACATAAAAAAAGTATGAAACAGATACATTATGTTGGTGTCCGTTTCATCTTTCTGTTAATGGAACGTGCGTGATATTTTCAACATCCATTAAGTCAGCTTGTCTTTATCCTCCCTGTGTTGATGATAACGTTTGATGTATCATCTTCCAAAAGGACATTGTTGGCATCTCTGTCACATGAGAGGGAATTTCCTGTAAGCAGGATTTATTAGCCCCCGGTTATTGAGATAGTAATACACAGTAATTTTTTGATGAATTTTTACAGGGGTCTTTTTGATTTTATGCGCCACATGTGTGTGCGTGTGTGTCATTTTCCGGTTTGCATGCTAGTCTGTAACAGATTTTGAATTGCTGTTTGTTTGTTCTGACAGAACAGACAAATGATACAACCTGTTTCCAACTGATAAAACTAATAAAATTGATTTTCAAAAATGCATCGTCTATACATAAAATCGCTTTTATGCCAGTTTTGTTAGCATGGGCGTGAATTTCAGACAGCACCTGCAGAAAAATCGCACTCAGATTCTGAACGGAATTTGTTTTGGAGCTTTAAGGATGGAAACCATGATATCTCAGAGTACATCCATGTGTGACATCCGGCAATAAATTATCAGCTTTTCCAGAAACTTCTGCCTTTTGTAACCAGGAAATGTTTTTTTTTTACCCAACAATCAAACATCGTGAATCACATAGCATGCGAAAAATCACAGAGTATCCCTGTGAATGTGTAATCATAATTGTTGAAACAGTTTATACATGTATGTCCAGCCAGAAATCTATTCTATAGCATTAGAATACATCATGTTATGTTTGAGTGGACTGTGCTCACAACTTCAGCATCATGCAGAACCGGGCTTCAGGATAATCTTTACAGCTATACCATAGGGTTGCAGAACTATGAGTCGAGGCTATTATGTACAAATGGTTCGGATTAATTTCCAAACGTCATTGACATTTTGAACTTCCGGAACCTGTAGAATTTGAAAATAACAGGCAATTTTGTATTCTGCTACGGAAAAGTTAAACTCTGGCCTTTTAAAAGATAAGCTCCGTCTCTGTAGTGAAGCCACTTTGATGATGCCCTAATGAGGGACTGTGCTCCGTCCTTGTAAACTGCGTCAAGCAGAATGCACTGCGAGGATGGATTAAGTGCAGTTCTAATGAATCTGGTCATCCTGCACCATACAGAATTTTTTCCCTCCCATTTTGCCATGTGTGTTTTAAAGTCATTGTGAAAGCTTCTAGAGTTAAAGTTGTCATAATATTTGTCCTTGAGGAAAAGATATCCGTCAATGGTGTAACCCAAGCTTTAGTAGCCATTTTGCATTTCAGAATTTAGCTAGTTGAAACAAATCAAAGTGAGAAAATGTCTAGTGAATTTTGACTTCTTACCCTGATTTTCAGGCAGAATTTATGTAAAAGTTTATGGTACATTTACTGTATCTTCCACTTCCGTACATCATAGTAAATTTTTTATTTTAATTTCAATGTATGTCCAAACACACATACACACACACACACACATACACACACACACACACACACACACACACACACACACACACACACACACACACACACACACACACACACACACACACACACACACACACACAATATGGCCCGTTACAGGATTGTAATTCTTCACTCATGACATTAGTTCCCCTGCTCTTTACTTTCTCATATCAACATGTGCCTGATCACGCGATTTCATTTTTCAAAATGTCACTTATCTAATACAAATTACAGTTTCAACTTTGTCAAAGTTTGCATTCAAGAAATTTATTTTGTTCTGGCGTATAAAATCAAACTCTTGTTTTAGATCAAAACCTGTTGTTGCTTCAGTGGGGTATAGATTTTTTAACATAAAATATCAATTTATAATGTTATTCAGTGGAATGTCACAACACACTTTGGTCCAGTTTTCCATTGTGGCTTATCCTTTTATGGCATAGCAAAAAATTTCCTGTATATGGGCATTAGCATGGCGCACAGCGTACATGTGAGTTTGTATTCTCCTCAGTTTTGTAATGGAATGGTTCAGAAAGTCACACTGACAAGTGTACGGTGGCGCATTAAACAGGCATCGTAGAACATGGAGGAATAACAGCCACAGGTTGAAAAGAGTTTGATAGATGCACATCCCACAGTTGTGTGTGCACTGCACAAAATATAAATGCATGTACAAAAATTGCTGTCACGATATTGAATAACTGTCTCAGACAGACAGCCTTCACTGCTGACTACAAGGTATAAAGATGAAATGGCTATAGATGTCTAAATATGCTTCCTATTTCATCCCATTAGCGCTGTAATTTTCTCCCGCTAAAATTTTAGTGCAAAATTTTACCAATTTTTATGAATTTTTCTATAATTTTTTCATAATTTTGAACCAAATGGACATCACATTTCATTTGTTACAGTTTTTTCTCAAAATTTTGGCAAAAATCTGAGAAAAAGTGACTAGGGTTTGTTTTATAAAGGGGACAAATGTAGACTTTGGCGCTTGTAGGGTTAATACCTTTATTTTCCCCTGCCTGAAAAAAGTCGGAGGATCATCCTGGAATAACTTCATGGCAATTAATGGGTTATTTTTAGTTTATTTGCCCGGCCTCTGTGTGTGTGTATGTGTGTGTGTGTTTGTGTGTGTGTGTGTGTGTGTGTGTGTGTGTGTGTGTGTGTGTGTGTTCTTTCTTATCTAACGGTACCTATCATGAAAACACATGCTGTACAATATCGAAAAAAGATGAATAAGCTGCATTTCAGATTTCTCTGTCGTACACAACACATTTTCGTCTTTTTTTTTCTTCCATAAGTCATGATGACAGGTCATAAAATAAATGTGTATTGGGCTTTGTCTGTAGCAAAAGCTTTGTATAAACAGGCTATTCATCTTTTTTCTCTTTCCTGTCATAAACGAGAAACGTGGAGGGATGCAGATATGCAGAGTTGTAAAACACACATTCAACATATGGTATTGTGGTATGAGAATAATGCTACATAGAAATACCGTTAAGGCTTGTCAAAAACGGGCGGGAGAATATAATAAAAATTGTGACTGAAGACGTGCAGTTGGTGTATCTCATGGGTTTATTGATGAATCTTCCTTCATATTAACTCAGGTGACTGGGACTCCGGATGAAAGACAAATAAAAGATAAGGCTTTTGGAGATATGAGAAAAACCGATGAGCTGTTTCCATGGATTGTGATGTATTGATTGAGCCAGCTCTATATTATTCCCCCCCTGAAGCTCTTCCGTCTTGACATCCTCAATATTTCCACAATCACCCAAGTTCCACCTTGCAAGTTGTTTTCCTGTGATGATGGCTGGTGCTGACTCTGAAAAGACTTTCAACACTTTTTTTTTTGTGTGTGTGGACAATGTACACATGCTTAAGTGCCTGAAACGTTTTCCCTTTCCGTTTTACAGTCAAGGATACCAGTGAATGGACAAGCTTTAAGGAAAAAAATCAAAGCAATTATCGATAGAGAGTCAACGGTGCAAACTATGGGTTTTCAATTTCTTCATCAATTTATTTTAGTTTGAAATGATAAATGATAAACACAAGGATATTGGTAGTGAAATTGCTGAAAGAGGGAACTGGCCGTTCAATTGATTCAACCTGCAGATGCTTGCCGTTGTCTATTCTAAGGTGTAAGCAGGTGCCTTATACCTGTTGTGTTGCAAACTTTTACTTAACTTCAGTTTCTGTTGAAAACAAAAGAAAGCAATACCTCAGCAATTCTCCCATCACCTAAACAAAGCTTGATCCCAAGACGGGAAAAAAAATCTTGTCTGTTAATAATTTTCTGATAACTCTTAATATCATCTACCGTATCCTAATTTCAATTGCTAGTATTGCAGTAAAGATATCTGATGAAAAAGTTGCCTCGTAATACAAAATTTTATCAGTTGATCAGACAGTGCTATTATTGTGGACTTGACATTTATCAACCTTAGTATTACCAATTGAAGAAAAAAAAAACAGAAAAAGATTTGGAATGGTCATACAGGCAACTTAGACTGATTTTAGAAGTTGACATCGTGTGATATAGGATTGAGTGAGGGACCGTGAGTGAAACAAGGTCTGGTTCACACTTCACAAAAAAGTCAGAAAGACAAAAAGAAACCGAAATTTTCCAGAAGTACTGTGCTGTAAATGTATTAGACAATTGATATCCAATGGAGATGTAAAATCCACACATCAACGTTGAGTGCCTTCATCTCCTGCACTCACTTTGCTTTCTTTTCATGTGTAAAAATCAGCCTTGGAAAAAAAAAAGCACTCATGTACCATTTCAAAATTTCAATATCGACGCCACTGAAGCTGAAGTTCACCCGTCTGGGTCTTTCGCTCATGTAGGACATCGTCACCTCCAGAACTGATCGTGCATTTCAAACACGTCGGAGATCGCAAAGCCGCCGCAAATCATGATTTCAGGCAGTCACGACAAGTTCATGCCTAATTCTTGATTTCTGTGCATTAGATTTATTTTGCTTTCGTGAGCATCAGTAACTTTGCAGTCCCTTTGAAGTCCTTGCCTTTCTCGCATGATTTGGTTTCAGCGCAGAAAAACATGCTTCTCTCTACCATGTGCTGCTGCTGCACCAAGCAAATGTGAATGCTTGTTGCCATGGTAATTATGGCCTGTACTGGCTTTTGATTGGTGGATAATTCAAGTAATGGTGTGGACTTTGCTTCCTTGTTGAGTGACTACATGTATGAAGTTCCAGTTTTTTGTTCCGGAAGTAGTACCGACGGAGATATTATGTATAATGATCATAGATGTTCATAAAATTGCTACATACCCGGTACTCATAATAAAAGTACAGCTTCACATGCAGTATTCAGCTCTTGTAAATCTGAATTTTCTACTTAAATTGGAATTACAGTACATGAGCTCAAGAGGGAGATTCCTTTCAACAGGAAACAAAACAAACCGTAGGAAAAAAAGCATCTTACATGTATACAGATAATAGAATACTTTTCTGTCAATAGAATATATGATATTGGCATCTGTATTAAAACAGAATCTTTGTCCACTGTTCTGTGTGTGTGTGCAATGTGACAGGTGAAAGCACCCTTCACATTGAATTCCTGAAAACCTTGCCAAGGAGAGAAAGAGACACACAAACATGCCAAAATTGCTATGAACTGCATTTACGTTGAGTGAGTGAGCAATTCAGGGAGAATTGTACTTTGTTAGGAGTGCAGTCCTTAATAAATTAGCTGCCGGGGAGTGTAATGAATCGATGTCGGCACACCTGTCAATCAACTTAAACTACGTTTGTTGTGACTTCAGCGCAAAAACATTGTACCAACAATCATGTCAGGTCCTTTGGCATGTGAAATTAAAATGATTTGATGTTTAGGGGGTACGGTCGCAGTGATTGCAGAGCAGGTTGTCTCACCGAGATTGATGTGTGTGTCTGTGTGTCTGTGTGTGTGTCTCTCTTTGTGTGTATGTCTGTGTTTGTGTGTCTGTGTGTGTCTGTGTGTGTCATGTTGAAAAGATGTCAAATGACTTTGCAAATCAAGAAAGTAGACATGATTTAAATTAGGCAGTGTAGGTCATGTTCCTTACAGCTTATAAAGCAGGGGTATGTCCATGGGATACAACTATGCAAGGATGCTGCAAATTAGCATGGAGCAATGCGAGTGCCATTAGACAACTTTTAGCTCAGATCTGACAGGTTAATTGCAATCAAGGTCCTCATCCCCCTCAGGCTGAATTTATCGGCGGCTTCCAAGATGAATGGTACTTTGCATTGGTTCAGAGAATCTGCCATCACGGTTCTGTCAGGGAGTGCATAATTGTGGCAGAATGTGTTTCAATTACTGTGATTTGAGGAGGAAAAAAATCGGTGGCCATGGAGGGGGAGGTGAGAAAGAGAGAGCTTCATTTGCTTGCTTTCTTCATTTTCATCCAGAGCTGCTTGGCTGACTGTTCATATGTTGTTGATTTGAATCGACATAATGGCAGTAGGTGTTGTCTGGCTTTTTGCTTTGTGGTGTGTCTTAATTCTTCTCATTTGGAAATGCTTATAAATATTTAAAATCTTTATCAAATTACTGAGTCACATTACTGTCAAGAAATGTTTGTCGACAACCCTTTGAATTGCATGAGGCAGACAATCACTTTCATTTTCCAAGAAACTGAACAATTCGGAGAAAGCTGAGAACTGTCTTCCTCATAGAGTACTGGGTAATAAATCTACTTATTTTTGACTCGGAACAACAACAAAGACTTGACACATCAGTGCAGTGCATCAAACACGATACTCATTTCTGTATGAGTGTAGTGAAGTTGCATGAATCAGAGCAAGCAGCTCTGTGGGAACAAATTCATGTTGTACGCAGCACTCTAGTGTCTACATCACTTGTCTGTTTTGAACGTTTATAGATATCAGACTACACCCCAGTGAATACATCAGCTATATACATCGGGTCTATCCTTTCTGGCAACATTTTACTGACCTCTTATTATCATTATAGAGGCAAGGTGGATGGTGTAATGCAATGCATTTTGAAAATTTTCTCTGTAACTATCATCATTGGAGGCAAGAAGTATACTGAGTGGCTGGTTATTTTCATGGACCCCAGCATGACCCAGCTGACATCCTGGTATTTTCATTGGCATGGATCCACCCACTCCAGTTGAAGTCTCACATGGATACACTGTATTTTGTGCTGAATGGCCGCCAGTCTACCTTGTTGTCAAGCAAAGAGTTTCATCTTCGTGTCGCAAAATGGTTGATTTGGGATTGCTATGGGCCACAAAAATACCAGCAGAGAAAGGTGGTATGGAACAACTGTTCACTAGAGATGGTGTAGAGTTGATCACTCACAAACTGAAACTGATTCGTGATGTGTCGAGATTAATCCATGGCCTTAGTAGTGTAGGGTGACAAAACATTACACAGTGTATACATTTACAAATATATTTGCAAATTTCTGGCGTAACAGCGTTCGCTTATTCTTGTAATTCCATCTGTTGGCTCACTCAGGATTTTGTAACTCGGTATCATTACATGTAAGCTTGAAAGCCAGGCTATTACACAGCACAAGAGAAGGATGTTGGATATTTTGTGTGATAACCATTGATGGAGCTGCATCTATTTTCAGATGCATGAATGAATGAAAGCCCCATCAAATAGCCAGGTAAAATAGGATACGTGATAGTACTCCGGGCATTCCGGCACTGCAGCAGGAAAGTATTACAGGGAAGGAATTCATAGGAAAATTGGGAACGCTGGTAAATTGGACTCGGTTAATGCATTGTGGAGAGCACTTTGTAGCTATTATCCACTGCAAGAGTGGAAGTGCTGGTGCTGGAATTAAACACTCGAGTGGCGATTCCCTTGGCAAATTCCAAAGTGAAAAAAAAAGCATCCGAGAAGGAGAGGTAGGAAAAAAAAAAAGACAGAAAATGAATGAAAAGAGGCAAAAGTAGAGATTCCTGCCTGCACAGTGTGTGAGAATTCAGAACTTTTATTGAATCTTCAAAGATGGTAAAGAATGTGAAAATATTCATGATACAGCTCCCCAGCTTTAGCTGGAGAGAAGGTAACCGTAAATGATGCCATAGAAATCGTGATGGCATATTTTTATGCTGTTCCTCTTCAAGGGTTGTAATATATGTTGTACGTAATAAGCAGAATATGACAGTTACCAGTGCAGCGTTGCATGCAGCTTTTGCTCCAACAAGCATAATCCTGATAGTTCTCTGTGATTACTCAATTTTCTCATTGATTTTCCCGTTCCACCCTGTAAGAAATTAGATGCTAAAAGCCTTACATGCTCTCCCACATCCATGTCATTATCTGTTAATATAATCTCGGCAAAATGACCGGCATTCTCTATTACCTTTCAAACCGTGCTCCGGATTACTTCCCCCTGTGTTATTTTCGAAGTGACTGGTCGAATATGCAACTGTAGACTTGATAACCGTTTTGCCTAAAGGATGTGAAAAAATTTTTTTCTTTCGCGCACGAGGATGTTAATCAGCAGAGGTAATCCTTTTTGTCGACCGTTTATGAGATAAAGGAAGAATTTGGTGTTATTTGCAGTTCCTGAATTTTCAGGTCATTAGATTTAATTTCTGTGTCTGTCACAATTTGTGCCTCGTGATTCCCGCCGAGCTCTTTCAACAGACACACAGGGCAGTACTGCATGTCCCTGGCAGGTCCTTGATGCGCTAAATGGCCTTGTAGATTGTGACGTTTAGTGTTACATGTAGTTGCCACGGATTCTGCGGTAATTGTCGATTATGATTAGTTTAATTTCAGTGGTTGACAGACGGCTTTTGTGTGTTTCTGTCACTCGTGTTTTTGTGCTAAAAGGCATTGCTGTTTTTCCAATACAACAAGATATTGGTGCGTTTGGCGTGTTTAGCATTGATGTGTTTCTGAAAACGTGCAAGGAGATCTCTGAATGTCAATCAACAGTTGACATACAGTCTCCTTCGCGTGTTTTACTGATTTTATTGGGCGAGGTCTCGTGAGGGTCGGCTGTTTTTCTCCCCCTCGACTACAAACACTACTTTGCTCTTTCGATTTTCATCAGGGGAAATGGAGACTACGTTCTGCAGTATTGGATTTTTACTTTCCTGCAATGTACATTAGGCATTTATTGAGTGCCAGGAATTTTTTAGAGTGGTTGATGTATACTCTTGATGTAAGTGTAACAATATCGCTTTTCTGAAAGCATGAGGGGATCTGAAACTGTTTGAAGACAATTATTTTATTTTTACTGTCACTAGAGTGTCGTTGGCATGGATCTGATATGTGAATCTTCAGAATACTGTATAGTAAGTCCTCGGGGCAACCTCATTTTTCTAACGCATCGCATCGGCAGTCAGTATACAAAACTTTGAATCAGTTACTTTAGTCTAGAGTATAGAACACTGTCTGCCATGATTTACATTATCATGTGAATTTGTTTTGCAATACAATCCCATATGGCTACTAAAGGCAGTTTCTTTCCAGTTTTGGTCATGTCTCGAGCTATTATTCACATCGGTGAAGTGAGTTTCTTCCAGTCATTAGTATGCATGTCAATTTGTTTTGCAATGCAATCAAATATGTTTGCCAGGCACTGGTATCAGTATGACTTCATCACTTGTACATGAGAAATCCATTATATAGGATTCTCTCTTGGTGAGAGTCCTGTAGGGTCAGTCACAATCAGGGTGCGCTAGAGTGTGTCACTTAGTCAAAATTTCAAGTCATGATAACTGTCCAGTTCAATAATATGTTGAAAGGTTATGGTATGGGGCATATCTTCCTAAAATTTGGTGAAGCAAACGTCATTAGTATTACCACAGTGCACATTGTTTTATATGGTCGACGCAGTGTCACGGATGCTACAGAAATGTTGTACATGAAACACAAATGTCATAATAAAATTTTAAACAATGATTTGTTAATGCTTTCTTATGTTATTACAATATAAAAGATGCATATTGGCATTAAAATAAGCTATACTTGGTATGATTTACTTAATTTTTCCATGAATAAACACAACCTCAAGTTTAGTGAGAAATACAACAATATTGATCATATTTTTTAATAGGACTTTCAACTTCTCTATGTCCTTCCGCTGGTATGCTGTACTTAAAAGTTTTATTGCCATGAATTAACCATGCTATAGCAACAATATTAATACCATTCAGTGTAATCAAAATGAACTTCTTTCTAAAATATTTTCTGTTTAGTATGACATGTAATTTTGTCACGGACGCTACCAAAATCAAACTTGAAAGTTAGGTCAATTTGAAATGTAAAAAGCAATTAACAATCTGGTTTTTTCTTTCTCTTTTCTCCAAAACATTTCTCTATCAAACATTTAAATTGTGAAAATTGTGTCAAAACATTGACAATTTCTTTAAATTGAACAAGAAAGCTATAGCAACTACTGCAAAAATCAGTTGGAGTAAAAAATCACTGCAGCTGAGCTTACTTCTGGGATCAACCCTCGAGTCGTTTTCTAACGACACTCCTCAGGGTCTATAAAACGAGCATCTAAAACAAATCCTTCTTACAAAATCATAGCTCGTTATGTAACTTTGACCAACATGTGAAGGAGTAAGCAGTCCGTCGATATCCGGAACGACAACCGAAAAGTCCGGTGAGTTAATTCAAACACACTTTGCCCATATCGCTCAAACAGTTAAAAGGTTTCACGATAGCGGTTTTAACAACGGGGAAACTGAATTTTTTTAATTTGTCTCCATTTTATGCCACAACTTATCGTATAAAACCAAGATGCAATCTGTCATCGAATTGGTACTACAATCAACCAAACTGTAAAGATTGCTGAGCAATACAGAAAACATCATCTGGCAAAGAAAGTCAAAAACTGAGAGAGCTGCCATATAAGTAATCAAAGTTGGCGGCATGAATTAAATAAACCAATACTCTCCTCAGACCAAACCGATTTCAAAGGCCGTTTACAGCAAATATTGTTAACGAAACCATGAAACCTGGGAATGGCTAAACACAGAGAAATAAGATTTATTTCTCAAAACAGCCTTTCACAACATGCTTTTCAAACACCGGAAAGCAGGCACCAATATCGACCCAAAATCTATTACAAAGTCCATGAAAAATTGAAACAAAACCAAAAGTTCGGTTAATCGACTTAAATGCCTAAAACAAATAATTGTTGTCAGATTAGTACAACATTTACTGTTAACATAACGAGCTCTAGCAACGCTCAAAATATGCCTAAAACAAAAATCCTTATAAGTGTCCAGAAACTCCGGTCGATGCTGGGTCGTGTTAATTATAATATGACACCACACACCGGATCGCTCACTATCGAGTCAGTCAATAGTGGCTAACTCTCTCAATAACGAATCTGGCTTCTCCTCCTCGAGGACGAAGATGACTTCATCACACAACCAAGCGGAGGGGATAAAAAACAAAAGAGCGACTGATGAAGGAACCCCATTTTTGTTCCGAAACACCTTTAAGACGAATCACTCAATCAACAAACCGGTTTACCGGAGACCCAGATCACATGACTAGGGTCAAGCACTATCGATTCACCGGTGTCTCGCCATGTATTCCACACAAAATAAATGCAATGATCCTTTTATTCACCATATCGTAATACTAAACAATCTTGGTAGAGCCGATGTGTGGAGTTGCCCTCATTTTCCTTATATAAAATATGGTGGTTATTTCACATTTAGATTGGCTTACAATCTGAAAAACAATGTTTGCATTTTATTGTAGCATCCGTGACATAATGAATTGAAATGGAATACACAATAATAAATGCATATACAGCACAGAATTCATTGTTCTTTTCACTAGAATTCTAATAACATATTCAATATAATTACTGCATTCTTAAAAAACACCAATCTAAGTGTTACAGTTGAGGCTCAACATAACTTTTTGAGTGTTTTATTACTTTTTAAAAAATCAATTTTGTGCAAATTTACAATTTTATGCCTTGAAGACATTTTGTAACCCAACTCCATGTATGTACACACAATACACACTAGTATTTATATGTTTCAGTAGATTAACTGCTTTAAAAAGTTTTAAATAGTTATTAATTATGACTATGTAGTAAACACCGTCACGGACGCTACACCGTCACGGATGCTACATTTCCATATTTTAGGAATATTAATAGTGAACGCAAGGGACATTAATTATATAATTTGTTTATTTAAGGTAGGCACCTATTGACACTTAGGCCTGTGACATCAGATCTTTTATAACTCCTGTTGTCCTTAAGATATGAGTGTGTCACGGACGCTACAAGAAATTCCGACCACAACGATCTCCATTTTCATTTATTCACAAAACAATACAATATGCAATTTTATTTAAATTTTGGTGTATAAAATGCTTGCCATGGATGTTGAGGTTGGAATTAAATTCAATATCACAATATTTTATCCATTTTTCTACATATAAACTAAAGGTATATGTACTTATGGTCATAAAACACAAAAAACATAACGATGTTACAGTTTTGGTAGAAATACCACAGTTTCTGTTCCGATGCACATAATCACATGAAATAATTTATGAAAGAAAGGTGTTAGGTATTCTGCAATAACATATGTAAGCTAAAAATTCCACAAGTTTAACACTGTGTTCCAAAAAACATTTTGAAATTAAGTACATTTTGAAGTGAAACAGCATAACGCTACTTTTTACAGTTTTTAAAGGCATTTTTGTGGATGTACAACCAAACCTGCACAATATATGCAATATTTCTTTATGTGACCAAGTTAGTTACAACTATTACTATTTATTAGAAACAAATAAGCAATATAATATCAGTCTGAATAGCAGATATATGTCCATAACAAATGAAAATCATCTAGCGCACCCTGATTGTGACTGACCCGTGTATTTTGGATAGTGTATCTAATTGCATTTTATTAATTGTACTGTCCTTGATTTCGGCAATGCCTACGGCTCTGTGCGATCATAGCCTGATGTTCTCCAGAATTGGGTTGTTCTGACCTTACTCATAATGGACGTTTGCCATGTTGGTGCACAAAGATATAGACTTACCAAGCCTACAGGATCAATATTTAGGCAGACTATACAACTGATTTCACGTGAAAGGGATCCCTATGTCAACCGAGATAAAAGAGGTCACAGTCGTTAGTTGTATTTGCGAGATAGCAGTCCCAACTTTAACTGCTTTTACAGTAGCGGCACTATTGCTCAGAGAAGACGCTCTTTGATTGCAGAGCCGGCAGATGTTCATTTTGTCATAGATGCCTCCTGACTTCTTTGTATTCAACCAAGCTTAGTGGATTTAATCTACTCATAAAAACCTCGCTAGTTTCACCAGCCACACTTCTGAAAATGATTTAGTCTTCTATTTAATCAAATTGCTAAAGGGAGCGTCTGTGTACAAGACACTGCATGATAATTATATGACACCTGTGAAATATATAATCCTTTGTTATTGGTCCTTTTTCATGCACATCTTTGTTTTCTACAGCCACGTGTACTGTGATTGAATATTATAATTATCAAATCAGATTTCAGCAAAATTCAAATGATGCAGGCCAAATTTTTTCTTTATTAAGAGAATTTGCAAATGAGTGAAGATTTTTAGTAGGTTGGATTGTATTCTAACGTTATACTGAATGGAGCTCTCTAGCTGAACAATTTATTTATCTGGGTTACAGAATACATTAAGGGAAAAGTAGGTCGTGTTAAAGCAATAAAACATGAAAAGTGTGTTATCGATGGAGAGTAAGAAATAAATATCGTGTAGTAAAAAACTGCTGTCAGGGGAAGGCAATATAGCGTTGGTAATAATGTATGGTTATCCTTTTAGAACTTGTAATTCTGCTTCTGTACATGTTTCCATATTTTCAGACTTTGAGTGTGCCCATTGACCAATGGCAAGTCAGTGCTGCATGTAGCTATTCCCAAGAATCGTAGCGCTTATGCTTATGTTGGAGGGCCTTTGAAATAGCCACGGTGCTGGAGATATGGCTGGCCTGTCTTCGCCTAAGCTTTGAATGGGTTCTTGTACTTGTGTGCGTTGATCTTATACACGTTGGTGTGCCGTGTTAGCTTTTAAGGTAGTATGAGCCTTGAAAGTGAAATGTTTAAACTTTCCTCAAACTTCCTTCAAGAAATCTTTCAGCCATCCTCTTTCAAAATCAAAAATAAAAATCAGGGGTCACCATACAAATTTTAGTACAAGAGAAACAAATAACCCAAGATTTACTGATATTTAAAATTCAAAATGGCCGCCATCCTTGTGTTAACTCTATGGGGAAAAATAAAATTTTTCAAATTTCAAAAAACTAAGGCGATGAAAAGTTTTCTGACGTCAAGAGCTTTCAAATGAACCCCAACAAGTAGTATTTCAGAAAAGAATTGTAAAAGTTTGCAAGTCCGAATATCTGTCCCCGAGGCGCATTGTACCTTATAATGGAAAATTCTTGACAAAGCTGAAAATCAGTGTGAACTTTTTCACCATCCTCACTCAGTAAGATGTCTCCATAAAGTGCTGTAATTTCTTTCTAGTTAGCCTGTCTTAGGCTTTACACATAATCTACGGTAAGCAGTCTTGTACAAAAAAAAACACCGGTGCTGTAGAAACTCCTTTGAAATAATCACCCTGTAATGGACCCCATGTTTCTACAATGAGAACTGTAAATCATGGTGCAAGGGTACTTTCTTCTAACCTGTTCTAATAAATTGTAAGGTCGAATCGTGATGTAGTAATAGTTGTAATTATGAGCTTGAATTCCCTGAATTGTGATGTCGATCATCAAACAATCTGATCGACAAATACTGATCCGGAAACATTTTAACAAAATTCTGACAAGAGTACTGATGTCAAATTTATGATTTTGAGACTAAAAAATTCATCGGCCTTTCTAACGGCAGAGTTTTTGAAATATGCCATCAGTTTTATGCCATATATACGCATAATTGCAGTGTAAAATATTAATCATATTGGTGTTACAATAGCATAGTCGTTACAACAAAATAATGCCAACGTGTGAATTTCCCTGATTCAATGCACAAGTCCTGGACAGGAAGACAACGCTAAATCTTACTATTCGTGTCGCTTAGAACACGTACAGACAGACTAGCTAGAATTCATGCATTGCAAATGTAATGACTAAATTCATTCTAGTCAACCCCACTTCTCCTCTGCTTGCAATATTATCCATCAAAGCAACTTAAATTTTCTTCTTTGTTTAAAAAATATCGAGACTTTGTAATGATATTAGAAAATGTCCTTGTTCCAACCACCAAAACCAGTTCATTTTGTAAAATTCACAATATATTGCACATTATATTGAATCAAATGTGATTTAGGGGAAAATGTCGTATCCAAATAGAAAGAAATTTTTGCATCTGCGCTACTTTAATTTATTGTCATATCAGCAAACAGCCAATCAGTGTCAAGCTTCTACCAGTAAAGGTATTACCCAATATTTCTCCTGCAATTTCTGTTGGTTCTTTCCATCAAGTGAAGACGTTTTGATTAAACGCTCCAAGTTGACATATATGTGCAGCAAGGGAAAGGTCATGTGCGATTACATTCTGGTACTAGGGTCACATGTCGTTTGTTGCAAATGAATTCGGTTTTCAATGGAAATTGTGTATCTCCATGAATTCGTTCTGGGACATAAGTCCCATAGGTGTTTGTGGTTTTTTGTGCAGCTATTTTATTTTAAGATCCTTCACGTACAAAAATGTTATTGCACATTGTTCGTTTCACATTAGACGTTCCCGATGTGGTTATGCTGTACTATTTGAACATATAGTGTGCTCCCTGGGTACAGTTACTCTGTACTTTTCTTTAATTCATGTAATTTGTTCCTAATAACCGACTTTTGTAACAGAGTTCACAGCGACCGATTTCAAAAATATTTATGAGCATACACTTACGAGGGAGAGCAGTTCACATTTGCCTGTACATGTACTTTTCCTGCCCATAAAGCATATCTCGCTGCTCAATTGATAGTGTTGCCCAGGAGTGCTTTTTGATTCTTCCAACTTAACTTGATTAAATCAACAACCCAGCGCTTCAATTTGGGAGAAAATAGCAAGGTAATTTGATTTAGGGCTGTGAAAATGTATCATTACAAATATTAGAAATCTCAAATGTGAACAGTATAGTGGTAAGATGTCACTGTGACACAGCTCTTAGGTTTGTTTGTTTTTTTATGTGATGGATTTCTGTAAAGGTGACTTTAAAACCATGTCTTCAGGCATTCAATTCATGAAACTCTGGCTTTACAGGAGTAATTTTCTGCTGCAAATTAAACTTCTGTGCAGGCAACTTTAATGTACACATACAAGTAACAGGAAATTTGGATGGTTCTGAAAGGCTTCCGTGTCAGAACGGGTCAGCATCATGTATGCCGTAATCATTCATTGCAATCAAATTGTCAGGGTGGTTTTTTTAGCTCCCATAGCCATATGTATATATGGCAATGGAAGCTATTCTTATAGGCTAGGGAAATGTCTGTATGTATGTATGTCTGTATGTCTGTATGTCTGTACGTCTGTATGTCTGTATGTCTGTATGTCTGTCCGTCAACATCAAAAACTCCAAAACCGCTGTACATTTCATCTTGATATTTGGTGTGTACATGGATGATGGGCTGTAGATGAGATTTTGTTCAAATGAAGTTGTCATTGCCAAAAATATGCAAATTAAGTGAAAAAATGTAAAAACAGTCAAAATTGAAAAAACTCAATAACCACTAGCAGATTACATGAAAAATTAGCATGTAAGTACTTTGGGCTGACATGAAATGATTGTGCACATCTTGGGTCAGTATCTTGGACTTGCTATTTTTCATGAATTTTTTGTAATTTTCTCCCATTTTTGGTCAAAAAATCTCCTGCTCTGAAACCACAAGTCCGATTGATTTGAAACTTGGTATGGAAGTGCATAGGAGTGACCTTTCCCAAATTTGGGCAAATCGTGGTGAAATTTGCATATTTTTAGTTTACACGTCCATAGACTCCCATGTATAAGGCAGATCTCCATAGACTCCCATGTATAAGGCCACGAAAAATAAAAATTTAGTTTCTCATCGTATTCATATTGCAAAAAGGATGCTGTGACACAATTTTTAGTCCCCACGGATGAAGTCCAGTGGGCTTATAGATTGGGTCATGTCCGTCTGTTCGTCCATCCGTGAGTCCATCCATTCATGCAGATATCTCGGATATTTTGACAAAATGTCATGTGACCTGATGACCTTTGATCTCAAATATACATATTTTCCCATAACTCAGTAACCACAAGTGCTGCCACCCTTCATATATGGTATGATGGGACAGCTTATGACGCCACATATTGTACCTCATTAATTATGCACATATCTAATTTTGAGCGAGCCAATAGAGCTAGAGGTCTGATTTTTGGTATATAGGGATAACTTAGCAAAACAATTTTTTTGACAAAATGTCACGTGACCTCGGTGACCTTTGACCTCAAATATACATATTTGTCCATAACTCAGTAACCACAAGTGCTACAGCCTTCATGTATGGTATGATGGGACACCTTATGACGCCACATATTGTACCTCATTAATTATGCGCATATCTAATTTTGAGCGAGCCATTAGAGCTAGAGGTCTGATTTTTGGTATATAGGGATAACTTAGCAATACAATTTTTTTGACAAAATGTCACGTGACCTCGGTGACCTTTGACCTCAAATATACATATTTGTCCATAACTCAGTAACCACAAGTGCTACAGCCTTCATGTATGGTATGATGGGACACCTTATGACGCCACATATTGTACCTCATTAATTATGCGCATATCTAATTTTGAGCGAGCCATTAGAGCTAGAGGTCTGATTTTTGGTATATAGGGATAACTTAGCAATACAATTTTTTTGACAAAATGTCACGTGACCTCGGTGACCTTTGACCTCAAATATACATATTTGTCCATAACTCAGTAACCACAAGTGCTACAGCCTCATATATGGTATGATGGGACACCTTATGACGCCACATATTGTACCTCATTAATTATGTGCATATCTAATTTTGAGCGAGCCAATAGAGCTAGAGGTCTGATTTTTGGTATTTAGGGATAACTTAGCAATACAATTTTTTGACAAAATGTCACGTGACCTCGGTGACCTTTGACCTCAAATATTCATATTTGTCCATAACTCAGTAACCACAAGTGGTACACCCTTCATGTTTGGTATGATTGGACACCTTATGACGCCACATACTGTACCTCAATAATTATGCGCATATCTCATTCTGAGCGAGCCAATAGAGCTGGATGTCTGATTTTTGGTATATAGGGATAACTTAGCAATACAATTTTTTGACCAAATGTCATGTGACCTCGATGACCTTTTACCTAAAATATATGTTTATGTCAATAAATGAGTAACCACAAGTGCTATGTCCTTTATATTTAGTAGGATGGGAGACCTTATGACAACACACGCTGCTTTGATGTCATATTACCTCATTAATTATGTACACATCTAATTCTGGGTAAGCGAATAGAGCTAGAGATCTGATTTTTTGGCTTATAGGGATTAATTAGCAATATAATTTTTTTTTTTCAAAATGTCATGTGACCTAGATGACCTTTGACCTTGATTATACATATATATGCATATTTCAGTAACCACAAGTTCTATACCCTCCAATTTTGATAGGATATTAGACCTTAAGATGTTACATCTTGTACCTCATTTATAATGCGCATATGTATTTTTTGGCTGGCCAATACTGCTAGAGGTCTGATCTTTTTCCCGATTTAGAACCATAACTTAGACATGCCTCATGTGTTTCAAATTGGGAACAACGACATAGACCTATGTGCCCATAGATCTCAACATATACACTCCAGTGATACTTCTTAATGACCACATTTTCCTGCCCCATCAAGACTAATACTCCTATTACAAGTGGGGACTATGTCATTGTAAATGACTTGTTGAGTTAATGGTTGTATCACAGTATTCGATATATCTAATTCTGTATTTTTTCCATTTTATATTCTGAATAATTACATTAAACATATTTCACTGTCTCCAGTACATTTCATTTAAGTATTTTCACTTCATGCACTTTATCCCTTTCACACATGTTCAAATATCTGACCAGAGAACAAACACTAAATAGTCCAGGATGGGAGCTACAGTGTCATTGACGCTATTTTTTTCAGAACAGTGTGGAAATATTCAGCCTTATCAATAATTGTATATCGCATTTGTATATTTCTATAGGATTTGCCACGCCTTGTTTGATTTCAGGGTTGTACACGATTTGAATTGACGTAAATCTTTGGTATTTACAGAGAAGCCTGTCAAACTAGTACAAATACAGTATAAGAAAGATTGCTTTATCTGCTGCAGTGTTCCCAGTATAGAAGTCATGCTCATAGGGCATAATACAGAGAGAGAGATTTAGAAATTTACAACTTATGGTTGAGACAGGTGTATTCCGTGTATCCAGGCACATTGCAAAGCACAACATGGAACATGTTCACATTAAGTGTGTAAGTGGCTCTGGTATCATGGTGATGATATACAACAAAAACCAATAGAACAAGGCTGCCCAAGTCAAACCCTCCCCTCCCTCCCCTTTTAGGATATTAAGGACAACCCGACCAATGGAAAGACAATTGGGTGAAACCAATGTGTTGTGATGGTAAGGCTGGTTTGCTCCAGTTCACTAGTCAAATTAATGATGTAAACAAAGTAGTTGTGTTTATAGCAAAGTATACACACAGTGCCAATATTTTATAGATGTGTGTAAAGTCAAACTTGTAACGAGTGCACACAGTGTGTGGCAAACTTTTAGAACGCCTATCTACAGCTTACTGAAAACTAGAAGTCGCCTCAGGTACTGTGTCATACTGTAAGACAAAAAGCACTGTTTGACGGTTTTTTAATTCCAGAAACTTGCACTCTTCGTGACAGTGGGGGCTTGTGCTGCCATATCATATCGCAAAAAATTAAGTATTAAGTGAGTACATATAAACTATTTAATTAAAATAAAGTGGATATATTACTTATTAGGTTTTCACTTATGCATTTTTCAAAAGAGAACACCAACACACATACTGTAGTATGTGTAGCTTTATAATAATAAAAAGACGCCCAGAACTTGCAGGACTGTATGTCTCATGATGATGTGTCAACCTTGTGCAGACTGGAGTTTATGCAAATCACAGAAGTTTTTGTTGCAGGAAAACAAGATTTTTTTTAAAGGAGCCATACCACTTATCGGCAGCGCCAAGGTTGACTGGGGCTTGGATGCCTTGGGGGCAAACAATTAAATAATCATCAATGTAGAAGAGTAGAGATACTCTAGAGGAAACAAAATAATAAAAAGTTGTTCAGACTTTAGCCTCTGTAGGGCCATCTTATAATGTGCATATTGTATATATAATGGATGACAATTAATGTAATACATTCGTTATTGTCATGATATAGACACAGATTGTGATGTCAAATTTGTTTGATGGGTTCGATAACATACCACCGGTCCCTGCGGTTGTGCATGCTGTGGCTCCCGTCGTCTGAGAGGCATTGGGCGAAAATGGAATAACCCAAACTTATTATGCCTGTCACATGATTGTGGCAATTTAATAAACAGTAGAATGAAGAAGACATCTGAGCCCCCAACTAATTTACATGTGCCACAGTCTTCTGTATTCAACTATGCGTGTCTATTCTCTTAGCCTATGCAAAATACGTCTTGAGATCTGACATAAGTTGTGTTAGGGGCCCAGGCTGGTACGCCACTGCATGTCTGAAGACTGTAACTGTTCCACCAGCTTTGTTATTATTTTTGGATATTACACTCACTGATGGAATTTCATTCGTAAGCAGTGTGTTCCGAGCATAATTAAGGTGAGCGCGATTTCTCCTTCAAGTTGTGCTACCGTCTTTAATTATTTGAAATGAAGTTCAGAATTAATGACTCGCAAGGTTGTGATTTTAAAAGGGGTATCTGTTTATCGACATGTTTTGTGGTTTTCACTGTGACAGTTAAACCTGGCCCCCTGACTGATGGTCTTGTCTGTTTACGTGAGACGTTTCACCCAGGGCAGCAGTGCTGAAGCTCTGTGTGATTTTCCATGTGTTTTGATTTGTTAGTTTCCTACATCATTCCTGATATCTTGATATTTTTTTTCACATGAAATTCCGCGAGTATATCTTAAAAGATACATTTGAAAAGATAGCAGTATTTTTGAATGCAATGAAAAACAAATCAAAGCGGGATTTCTTTTTTACCAAAATGAAAATAATACAACATTTGAACAAGTGCAGCTGAAGGGTATTTTTGTCAGTGAACGTGTGCTCAATGTCTTCTAGCATGAAGTGAATTTTACCCTGCTATATTTGAGTTCCTGGGAACCTAGAATTGCCTAATTTTCAGTGGTAATCAAGGAATTGCGTCAGGTATAAATTACCCACATGTACGTACAGTGTCGTGCGTAGCTTGTACAGTGTGGGCTGAGGGTATCTTTCTCAGTCGTGGAAAACACACATGCTGGGTTCAACCTTTTACATGGTTACATCTATGCTCTCTAGTAGTCTTCCTTGCTCACCGGCATAGTAACGATAGTTTCCATGACGTCATTGTCTTGTTGTACCAAGGAAGAGAGCGCGGACAATGGATGCGGTGAAAGCGGACCTGTGTTGTATCAGTCGTGTGATTTCATTCGCGTGTGTTGTCCTGCAAGGGGTTCTTTTTTATTTTTTGTCAACTTTACAAACTGTTGCTCCCTAGACCAGAATACACGTGTGGGAAAATGAACGGAACTTTGTCAAGATATGCTGTTATTTGGTATTTTAAAGAAATGTACTGATATTAACCTTTCCCTGTTGTTGACTGTATACACATGTACAGTGGGGAAGGGGAGGGTGTGGGGAAGGGTTGGGTATTTCAAATATTCGGCTATATACATATATGTGCCAGCCAATTTAGATGCAATTTTTTTGTGTAATTGTCAAAAATGAGCTCAAATTCTTCCACATTGTGGACCTAAGTGGATCGGGAGTCCACTAACTGGCTTCAATTATTCAATGGAAGACTCTCTTCAGAAAATTAGTCTAAAATTGGGTCGCGGAGTTCAACGGTATCATTGTCTGCATACCCCTACCAATACCATATCCTATGATTGGCTTCAATTATGAAACGGAAGGGTCTCTTCAGAAAATTAGTCTAAAATTGGGTCGCAGAGTTGGATCATTGTCTGCATACCCGTACCAATACCATATCGTATGACCGGCTTCAATTATGAAACGGAAGGGTCTCTTCAGAAAAATTAGTCTAAGATTGGGTCACCGGATTGTATCATCAGCTATGTACCTCTACCATATCTTATGACAGGTACTCCCCCTCTCATGGCCCTACCATAGTATCGTAAACAATTTGGCCATACCATTGTGTTGTTATAAAAGGGTACAGTGTACACTGCTTCAACATTTACAGCAGCCCTAATATGTCAACAAAGTGGTTTTTACCAGGGCAGGTGACATAACAGAAAGCAATGACTGGCATCCCTGCTATGGCTGTTGTCAGGGTCATGTTAAATCCCATTACCAGTGATATGACAGACAGTCGTAAACAGGACACTTCAGGTCACTGTCTGGGCCTACAAATCTAGTGCGTTGTGTATTCCTGAATGAGGTGATCTTTTTAGATAAAACATAAGAGTTTGGCACGGGGATGATGGATGGGTCCGCTGTGTGACATTAGTCACTCTGCTGGTGGAAAAAAATCCATACCAACAGCTGTTTCAAGGCATTCAGTTGAAGAGATATAGCTGCTGTCTCTCCTTTGTCGGCTGGAAACCTGAAGCTAGCGGCTGTCAGCGCCGAATGCCATATCCAGTGTTGCCACTGTTACTTTCAGATTTGAATCAAGTGGAAGAGATGACACGGTGCATCCCAGCCAGGGAGTAAAGTAGCCTATCAGTCAAATGGACAGTCATTCTCTACATGTATCTCAGTCACTTGGAAAGGAGCCGGTCTCGCCGATAAATCAGAGCGCTGACAATTTTGATGAGCAGGTTTTCATGTACATGTATGTAAAGCAATTTTATGTCAGATTCCATTGCTGTGAAATGTGATCATACCAGGGAAGATTCAGGTTTCCCCCTGTGGATCAAGGTCTGTAGATGCTTGGGATATACACAGGGTTGCCTAGCAACAGTTGTGTACTGAGAGCTTGTCTCCCAAGTTCACAAAAACTGATTCATCATATGTTCAGGCAAAAAAAGCGTTTCTTCTACCGTACTTTACTATGATACATGTAGAAATGATTGCAGTTCACCAGTAATTTAAATTACACATTCACAGTTGTTTGAGTGTTTTTCAAATCACATTTTGGTAGAGCTATCGTTTTGTATTTGAGTGCTACAAGCTCTAGCATAACAAAGTACTTTACAATGTTATCTGTGTTGTGATTAAGTGCAAATATTAATTTTGGCTGTGGAGATCTTTTCTGTTTCTTGGTATTGTGTGATTTCACAATTTTCTATTGACATCTCAAATATCAATTAAAATTGCTTTAGCTGGCGTGTAAAGCTGAAAGCTTGCCTTTTTCCAATTATCAAATCCAATTAGCCATGCACACTCTTAATTAAATATTCTGAACACAGCAGCATATAATCTTGCTTTCATTGTCATTCATGACATTCCAATTGAAAAGGACAAAAATCACGGCTTTTGATACGTGGGATTTCAAATGATTTTGCAGTGAAAGTAATCCTGTGTTAAAGCCCTGTGTATTCTTCCCCTAACTGTTGATTATAAAATTTCCCTTTGACCTCCAAATGCCCTTGACCCAGTTCAGGTCTTCTACATCCTGGAAATTCTCCGTCCCAATGATATTTAGGACGCAATGAAAGTAAGATTCACGGCATAGCAACCATGTTTGTTTGTGTACAATTTTTTATTGCCATTACCAACAGCTGATGAATGTATTCAAATAATTCCTGTTCTTGGAAGCTGTATTTTTCCCAGTGTTGTCTTTCATGAAATGACTGCAGTGGCATGTTAGGATTCATTCTTCCGTGCAATGTTTTGAAAATGCATATCCCCAAGTAAAGTCACCAATGGGAAATATGCAATTTGAATCGCGCCTGAAGGTGACTCCTTGATGTAATAACACTGGTTTGCGTCATATGCAAAATTAAATAATCTTCATTTGGCAGATTTTCATCGATGCATGAAATGGGTAGTACCTCACACTCAGCCCAGTTTCCTGTTTGCAAAACACCGAAGCTTGGTGCAGTGCACTGAGTGACAACACTGGTCTGTAGAACCTGATAGGCAATGAAATCAACATTTGAATAGAAGAAATCAGTTATTATTGAATAATCAATTCTCAATCTGTGTCTTGGATGGTTGCCAAATTCCCCGCTAATGGCTTGTATTAGCCAGCTGGCTGTGAGGGGCATGTTGTTTTAGAATAACCATTTTCATATGTATCGTTGAGTTTCGTGTGAAATGCATTTCAGAACTGAGAATTCTGGTTTTAGACAGGTTCTATAAATAATGCAGACACCCATTATGGTTTTGAAAGATGGACAGCCCTGCACACACCTGTCTAGGCTGTTAATCAGTATTTCAAATTCAGCCCGAGTTTTCTGTTTGCTTGAAGTGTTTAATTATCATGGTGGTTATGGCGATTATAACTTGATTTTGTGTATACCGGTAAGTTAATTTGCAGCAGTGGTTGCAATTATTCACGATGGACTGACCTTGAATGAAAATAGGAAAGTAATGGACTTCCATTTCTGTTACATCACCTTGTCCAGTAGTTGAGTCAATATATGATACTGTCATTGCTTCATACAACTATACCTCCATATAGTCGCGCACTGCATTGTATGAACTGCATTTTGTACTGAATGGAGAAGTTTGTTTTCAAAATCAAAACTCACCAAAAATCTTGCATCAGTGAAGGCTTTTCATGTTTGCAGTGTTATATGAGTGTTTTCATGCATATAAAAGTTCCAGGTATTATGATGTTGCAAGTGTTTTCATACATGTACATGTAAATATTCTATCTTGTATGATGTTGGACTGCAGAATCATTATTGTGGTTCACCATAGAGTTTGGTAGAGTTCCATGTGTGAAGACATGTACCAGTGTATGGCTGGAGCCGGGGGGCTTGAGGCCTGGTAACATGTGAAACAGCTTTGTAGCATATACCACTAGCTAGTTGGAGTCTCTTAAAAACTGTGATATTTCATATTTTTTTTTGCAGGATATTTGTAGATTTTGTTTATATGTATTACCTTAGGATTTCTGCATTCTGGCATTTAGTTACTACATGTAGATCTCTCTCCCCTCCATGCCGACACAAATTACTTTCAGGTATCTGTGTCACAGTGTTCTGTTTTGAGACGTGTGTTCATCAAACGTGAAGTTACTCAAGTTTTATGCATATTGCATAACCCTGTCATATCGCAGACGTGTATGGATAGGGCGAGTGGTTGCCGAGCTGCATGTAACCCTGTGCAGTCCTGTCGATGTTGATGGATTTGATGAGTTGGCAGGTGGCGTGCATCCCCTGAACTGTTCCATTATCGGTATCTGATTTATTTTGTACAGTTATACATTATTTACCATATCATCATCAGACTGGAGAATATTCGTGGAATACTTAAAAATGTTGTAACTTGATACGTGCGTCCTCGCTACACCCATGTATAAACATGCTGCTCTTGTGTAGAACATGTCACATATAATTATTATCTGCATTGAAAGTGTGTGATTATGAACATTCATGATATTTTAATGTATTTGACAGCCTAAATGCCACGCATGTTATCAATTATGAGAAAGCTGCCAAACTGGAAATGACAACATGAATGAAGCATAAAATATTTATTAGAGGTGTCATGTAGAAAAAACATATATGGAATATTAAATCATTTTATATATACATAGAAAACATGATAATACAGTTTTTGTAAGCTGTTCCTCATCTTCGTTTATCTCTTTGACTGTGTGGCAAGCAAAGACAAGGAAAAACCCACAGTGCCCCAAGTTTACAGTAACATATTTCAACAGTGATGAAACGAATCGCTCGTAGCAGAGAGGAGGAATCCAATTATGCTAAAAACATGCCTGTGCCGTGTTTGGTCCATCAAGACAGCTGTGTCCCTTTATAGTGTTTCCTCTAATAACCATTTGGGTCAGAATTTGCAAACGTTCCGTGTTGACATTGAAATAACCTTGCATTGAAATTCAAAAAAACATTTCCTCATCTGGCTTATTCTACAGAGGTCTTGCAATACAGTGTTTTGCCTGAGGTACATGAAGTATTTTTCTTATGTAAACCTCAAGGTAGGGTTTTTTCCTGATGTAAACATCTCAAAGAAAATTAAAAGTCCAACTTATCTTTGCCCCGTTGGCACCAATTATTATGTATGCTACCAAGTAGATTGAAATACATGTAGTAAGAGGGCAAAAACAGACAGTCAGTGGCTTGTTCAATTTCAAACTGAAATGTGATTGTTGTGTGAACATAACATCAATATATGAGAGAGAGAGAGAGAGAGAGAGAGAGAGAGAGAGAGAGAGAGAGAGACAGACAGACAGACAGACAGACAGACAGAGGGGACAGATAGACAGAGAGACAGGTAGAGAGACAGACAGACAGACAGAGGGGACAGATAGACAGAGAGACAGGTAGAGAGACAGACAGAGGAGAGAGACAGACAAACATAGAGAGACATAGAGTTGCTTCCAAATCCAGAATGATGGTCGCAATAGCGTTTCTTCCAGAAAGATTTGACAAGATCTGTCACTACTGTGTACTAAAATCAGGTCTAGAATGGCCTCACTCTAGACCACCACAAAGATGTATCAATCATTACTCTTGTCAAGCTGTGTACTCAACAATGCGATTGCCCGATATTCCAAGATATAAAGAATTCACAATGAATTTCCCAAAAATTTCTGTGTTTACCAAAGGGCACCGTACATGCGATGACAAAGAGTTTGACAAAACCACCTCTAGATAATATGGCATGTTCATGTTTGAAATGCTCAATAGGATATATCAAGATGTTTTGTAACAGTTTTCAAAGATAACTGTGGATTTTATATGGTGTACATAACTGTGTCGTTGTCCTCAGACGTACATCCTACTTGTAACACTGTATTTTCAAATTCGGCATAGTCACCACCTTTTTTTCAGGCCCAGCAGTGTGTACCCGGTACAGATATGGAGAGTTTGTTCCTTTGTGACTGAGTTACTGATGGATGAATTTGAAACATGCACACACACAGACAGACAGACAGACAGACAGACAGACAGACACATACCTGTAGACGGACATAGACACAATTACACACATTGACAGACACAAGCAACGACTCATAACTTTCTGAGAAACCTCGACTGAAAGTAAGACAATGACAAAAGTAGTTTCTATAACTGCCAGTTGGCTATGTCATAAAATCAGGCATAAAGAAATCTATATTTGTGCATTAGTCTAAGTTTCAGTTTTAAAAAAATTCATATCCTGATGAAAAATGTTTGCCAAAAATATCATTTCATAGGTACCATTGTGAACACAGGGAAAAATGTTTTGTATTCAACAAATGTAAACGCGATTATGTGAGTCAGAGTACAGTATGAAATATCAAACTACCCTGTATGACAGTATACAAGAGATCTCATGCACTATGATAATCAAATTTTCTTTTTCCCAGATTCAATGATTGTGTGCGTTGAACTCACAGAATTTGAGTCATTCACTCCACTTTAGTGTTTTTTCGGTTTGATGGTGGTTATTCTCTTTTGAGAAATATTGACAAAGTAAATTTGACTGTTCACATAAAAGCAGGGCTTAGTCATTTTGCTGATGTAAGCAATTCCTTCTGAAGGTCAGAGGTCACATTGAGAATATATTTATATCACGGGTGCATTGGACAGACAACGTGCACACTGGAATATATGCAAGTGTTGACAGATATGGCATGAAAGGAAGGTTAAGAGGGCATGTAGTGTGAAAAATGAAGGTAATATTTATCGTCATTGCTATAGCAACAACGGCTTGAGAGATCATGGGATAATTACACGTAGCTGTGTTGTCAGTAATATGTACCATAATGATAGACACTAGACATGGAAAATGTTCATTTATGCACCACAGAAACAACATACACAGACTAGTACATATATAAAATGAGGGACCTTATCAGTCATCAGTGAATATTTCCTTGTGCTCACAATCTGAATATATTGTTTTGTTCTTCACCACCACTTGAAACCTGGGTTTTACAATCTCCTGCAACCATTATTTCTCAGTAATTGAGAAGTATTGATGCCACGAAGCCAGATACTGGAAAGTTCTGATGTGCTGTGCCCTATCCTGATCTTCCAGGTTGTTCCATTTCACTTATCGCTGGTCGGTTTCACCACAGGGGTCAGAGGTCATGACATGCACATGATAGAGATGTTGATTTTGTTGTGATGTGTTGTTTTGAATTTTACCCAGTGTCGGCTAAGCCAAGTCAGTCCCAAGTTTTATCTACGATTGCCTTGTCAGTTACTGGTTTTACTGTAATCTGAAGTGCGATATACTATTTTGTGGTTTTTTTGGCAAACATACTGACACCTTTCGGAAAGCAAAATGTGTGCTACAGTTGTATGTGCACTGGTTGTATGTGCGTGGTCGTGTTTTCTCTTGCTGTATCTCCGTGTATGCTCAAACATGTGCCTATGTCTGCTCAAAATTCAAAACACAAAATTAAAGTCGCATCACTTTTGTTGCTGCATGGTTATTGGCAATATGATACTGCTGTTTCACGCATGACTAAATTTAATTTCAAACTGAATCAGTTACTGTTTATAAATTGAAATATTTATTTCATGACCGTAGATGACAGTGCCCACAAAATAATTAGTAACAAGCCATCAAATAGATGCTAGGAGTATTTCAATTGATAGAAGCACACCGCCCGCCACTGTTATGACTGTTTTGTCACTGTAGCATGTTCTACCCAGTTGTACAAAATGATATGCCTGCCTGAAGGAGGAAAATATTTTTTGATAAACTTTTTGATCGCAGTATCATATTTTACAAATGCAAGATATTTTGTGACAATTTGACATTTTTGAAGTCAATAAACCGATTTTGAAGAGCAATCATACTTATCCTGCTGTTAAGTCAAGAGTGTCATCTCCCGCATTGTGAATCTTATGACATTTTAGAAACCAATAATGCAATTGTGAAAAACAAATCTACTTTTATCCAGCTTTGAGTTGAAAGTGTCGTTACCCCCATGAAGAGTCTTGTGTGTGCCTCCAAGTGTTTTTTTTTTTTGAAAACATCTGGTGATATCTTCATCTAAAAATCACAAAAAAATACTTTGAACCTCTGAAACGTTTTTGTTGACTTGCCTTGAGACGTAAAACTAAGGAGTGGTGCCCAAAGACGGTTTCATTATATGGATTTATTTTGCACTGCAGTCACACCATTCCAATTTTTAACATGCCTCAGATCCCAGTTAGCAATATTTACATGTACTACAAGATGAGATTATACACTTCTTTGTCTCATGTCCATAATTTGAAAGCCCTTGGCAGCAAGAGATTACAATTTTATGTTGCTTGTATATACAATGCAAGATGCGAGGTACATGAATATTCCACATTGATGAGGAATCTTTAGCATAAAATTTGAATACCAAAACAATGCCCATTGATGTAATCTGCATAAATGAACACTAAAACAACTTGTTCACTTTGAATAGGAAAATTAACACAAGACTTTTATAGAGATTGTGTGACTGAGATTTATGGCTGGGCTAGAAATGGGTAGTGCAGACACTAGTTATACATGCGTTGCATGTGTAGATTGAATATGACAGTTGCTTTCACTGTTGATAATTTTCACTTTCCATGTAGAAAAAGACTGTAGATTGTCGGAACATACATTTTTGGGGTCAACACCCCATAAACAAACAAACAAACAAACAAACAAAAATGGGATAAAACCACATTTTTTACAACTATGTCCAGTTTGTAGGATGAATATATATTCAGATGTTTTCATGAAAAGAAGCACTTTTTTGACTTGGTTTGATCAAAATTTGAAAGTGCTGATATTATTATTACACAAACATTGTACAGGTATTATGTGGACTTCAGATGTAAGTACACTGATTAGAGTCTGCATGCAACCCCACATGTATGATACATTGCCGTGGTACACAGTACACATCACTGTCACGCTATTTGCCACACGGCTAATTCATCACCCACTGTTTTCTCCAAATGTTGTGGTGAGGGACCCAAGGCTTACTGTGAGGGATGTCGCTATTGCATGCATTAATTGTGGTTCCTGGGAATTCAGCTGGCGGTGATGTAACCTATAGTGGTAATCATGTGCGTCAGTGATCCATCAAAATTTCATATTTATTGCTTCATTTCCATCTCTCTCGCTTTCCCTGTTTACAGCTACAGAAGGAAAAATGAAATGATGTCGGGCTGATTTTGTTCATTTTATGGGTTGTTAATATTTTCGTTTGTTACCTAGAAAAAAATTGTTTCTGCATTTCTGTAGATGTATTGAAATTCAACCAATATTTTTATGCAGCTGTTGTTTTTTTCTTTGTGTATTTGGTCACCCAATAATGCTTTTTAGACTCACTTTTGAATGATGAATTGTGACAGACCATTTGGAGTATGGCTGCAGTCACACCTGTGCCATCAAAATGCAATGCTGCGAACTTGACAATGAGGGCTAGTATTCCCGCATCCTTGAACCGACAGATGACTCCAGAATGCCATCTTTGGGATCTTTTGTCAGATACTATACTGTAGATGTTTGATGTGGCATTAATCAGTGATGATAAAGATATCGGAAGATTCTGACATTACTGAAAGGTGTCAAGAATCTGCTTTGTAATGAGCAAAAAAAATGACAAACAACAAGCCTAGCATCATGGATGTGGTAATCTTGTCACTGGCATTTGTGTATACCTTTATAACATGCATGTGATGGGTGTTATAGAAACTCATCATTGATGTTGAAAACTACAGCACTGTAGGCAATACATGTAGTGTAGAATTTTATGCACGGAAAAATGGTATTGGCAAAATATGGCAGGTCCTAGGCAGAAATAATGAATTAGATTTCAAGCCCACATAGGAGCAGTGCTTTCCAGGCACATGCTACACAGTCCAAGCACTTTGCGCATTGCATTTTAATAGACCCCAGCATGCATTTGAATCGTTTTACAAGGGTGAAGATAGGAGAGCAGTGATGGAATCATAAAAGCAAAGCCAACGAGATGTGTCAGAATTCATTGTTCTTTTTTTGTGACCCCAGCATTGGAAAATTCCAAGGGAAGTGTCCCAGGAGTGAAATAGAATCAGGGCTGGCGGTTAGAAATTGTCTGAAGTATTACATTAGAGGCATTGGAGTGGCAATATAACACTCATTAGGTTTCAGACACTCTTTCCTGTGGATGACATTTGCAACAGTTAAACCAATAACTAATTGAATTACGAGGTGTGAAGCGGCGTTCGTTATGCCGGGGCTTTTTACTAAACCACCGTACGCCAGGGGGTGCTTTTAAGCCCGGCAGGCCTTTCTGGAATATGTGTGCATATCAGGCGTGAAATTGGGCATTATTTTCCCCATTGTTGAAAGGGGGAAAAAATTCCCCAGTAATTGGCTGAAACGGAACACCAGAGTTGTTGGCTACCTCCGCTTGCATACTGTGTTGTAATTTCGTTTCAGTTAGTCAACCTCACTTCCGACAAGTTTCGACCAGAAAACCTTTTAACTGCTTTGAAGGGAGGAAATTAACATGTTATGCACACATTTGCCATTTGCAGTGAGTGGCGCATTTCTAGGGAGTGAGGGGAGGGGGGGGGGGAGAGAAATCCTGCCAGCATATGTCACATCAAATGCCCGGACACGATCTTTTGAGATAATGAAACTCATCTAGACACGCGAGGAAAAAGTGCAAAGTAATACCTGCGAAATTATGCCTGCCACTTTAGCAGTCTGTGCCTGCAAGACTGTAAGAGATTTAATTACTTTTGAAAGTAATGCAGCAATGGTGTGACATGAATTACGTGTTTGTTTTTGCATTGCTGCACCAGAAGCATGGGTTGTGATTTATTTTACTGGCGTGTGATATGCAAAATTTGTCCTTGGAACCACGGAGAATACTTGAACCAGACCCTTTTAATATTGCCTCACTGATCTGTGAACACACTTTCAGACAGACAGTTTTCTAGGCTTCTGAAAATATTTGTTAAATGTTCAATTTGTCTTAAAAAGAGAGGAGTTTAACTTCTTGATATTCAACAATGGTCTCCACTTGATTTGTATCGTCATGGGCTAAGAGCGGATGTAATATACAATGGTTGAATGAAATTTATGTGTTTTTCAGTGCATCTAGCTTTTGTGAAGTGCTCAGCTTTATATCGGAACAAATAAGAACTGATGTTCTTAAAAATCAATAAAACTTCAAAAGTTGAGGATAACCTACGTGAGATACTCATGATGGATTTCAGTGTAAATAACAGTAGCAAGTCCCAGTAATAATCTTCCATTCGACTGAAAAGTCTGTTTTTTTCACGATGTAACATCAGAGTATGATTTCAATGGGTAGCTATCATGGCAGACTATTAGGTTATTGACCCCATCTGTGTAGTCTGGGAAAAATTAATGAAAGGAACTGCAGTTGACAGGCATATTTTGATTAAATTGTATGGCAAGATAAACACATTTGCCGTACTTGAAGAAAAACAACCCTGGTGTAATGATCTTCAAAGGTAGTCAGTTACCTTTCAAAGATTAAAAAAATGCTGAAATGACTTGGAGATTTTAGGCAAGATATATGTGTTGATATGTGTAATTTGGTTTTGTGTAATGATACGTGTAAATTTCGAAGAAATGTACATGTTGTTATGAACAGCATGTAAAGTAAGGATGCATATTTTTGAAATATTTGTAATATAACATTGTGCCTCCAAACTCGACAGAGCTTACAAATTTAAACCAGAAATTGTTTTGGTTAACATGCACTTGACCTTAGAAGCTTCATAAAATTGAAGATTTATGAAATTGGTTTACAACTGTGAACAAAAGCGACTCTTTGAAATATAATGGCAAAGTATTATCCAGAATATATTTTATATAAATATCAGATTTGCAGAGCTGAAGCAGTGCTTTTGTAATATTGCTTCCATACATAATTCTTTCATGCAAATGTGTATTAGAAAAAGAATATTGTATATAGACCTATTTGCGATATAGACCTTGCCATTTATATGCGTGGCAATAAAGGCTATGTCAGGGAAATTTGAAAGTGAAATATAATGAATACTGAAGGTTGTACTATTTCAAAATACCACTGTTTATACGCTTAAGTGAAATCATTTAAGGTGACAGTAGCATGCCCATGATTAGTGTGACAAGTTGAGATATTACAGTAAGTTATTATATGCACATCCCTGTCTCTTTGTTTGCAACAATGTAAGTTCTAGGAACAGCAGATAATGAAAACATATGTATGGCAAATGTTATTCTTTGCATTTGATGTCAAATCCCCTCCCCTCAGCAAAAGTTTAGAAGTGTGAAAATCTAATGATGAAATTATGAACTTCCTAGAAACATGATAAACAGCTGAAAAAGTTTTTGGGAAATTTATGTAAAGGAATTATGTGCCTCAAAATTGACAGGCTAGTTTTGCTCAAAGTTTCCTTGGGGAAACTTAAAAGTGTACCCCTTGGAAAGCAAGAATAAAATGCAGGGATCACTAAACAAACTTTGTTACAAGTGAAACAAATTACTCAATATTTACCCACACTTGAAATTCAAAATGGTGGCCATCCTTGTTCTAACTCTTTAAGACTAAATTTAATTTTTGCTTGTATCATAAAAATACACGGATGAAAACTATATTTACACCATTAGCTTCAAAATGAGCCCCACAAGTAGCAGACGAAAAAATATTGTGAATTTGAATATGTGTCACCAAGCTGCATTCTTCATTAAAAATGCGCTTACATGCTGTGAAGAACAAACATTTCAAAATAAAAAATATGAACAGTGATTGCGTATCGCAAAGATGCATACTTAATGCCATAACAGTATATGGCTACGGTGGTTCAAATCTGTGCATGATATTGGACATTCAACTGTTAACATCCTTTCCACCAAAAATGCAGTGATGTTTATTTGCCATGAACATAGTGTAATGTTATAATTATCGATGGACCGATAGTGTGTGCACCAAGGTAAAGGTGTCTTTTTACTACCGTTAATCAATAGGTCTTGTATTTCCTTGCTAACAGGGCATGTTGAATTAGCAATGCAATCAATACATGTGCCAAACCTATGAGAATTACGGGTCACAGTACTTTTATCTTTCACAGCAAAAAAATTAAATTGGAAAAAAAAGATTGGCTTGCAGTGAGTAAACAAGCTTAGGTTTTGCTTTGGAGAATCAATGTCATGTTAATCAAAGTGAAGAACAGGTCATCTGTCTTTTCATCTTTCACAGAAAAAAGCAACAAAGAAATGGACTAGTAGTAAGTTGGCTTCGGTTCATTATAGTTTGCTGGATAGCAATCGAATCCGATGCCTTTCGGTTGCCGAGCACACCGCTTGAGCAGTAGCATATGCAGCTCAGTATCAGTATTGTCTTCGGCGTTCACATGGGGCAACTCTCTCTAATTTCCAGGAATGTGTCAGTTTTCGGTTCATGCATGGCCTGTGACGAGCGCAAATTACATGTGAAAATTACTCCACGTCGCTGGAGTGAGCTTTAGCTGTGCACCTGACCCCGCCTGGGGGCTACAGTTATCGCACCACGCGAGAATTAATTCCGGGAGGTACAGGGACCAGGCGGCACATCAATGGAGCATTGTCAAACGGCAGGCTTGATTTCCACCTCAAGGCAGAAACAGCTATGGTTGCCATTACTCCATCAAAATGAGCAATCGGGATAGGCCTTGGTTGTAGATGTGCTACCGGAGTGGTTCCTTGTTATGCAGGCAGTAATTGTTGTTGTGATGCCTCCAGATGGTGTTCTCCCCATGCTCGTTTTGCAGAGATTCGCTGGCACTGATGCCCTGCAGTGAGACAGCAATCTCCATGGCAATGCGGAAGTTTTACAGTTCAGGAAACCTCATATGTCATAAAAGAGAGCTCCTCACCCGAGGATCTCCTGCGTTTAGTCACAGCTCAGTGGTGTCTGGTGATTTGAAATTTCTGTTTTCTTTCCACAAGCAAAGCGAACATTTGGCAGGTGAATCGGAGGTCATTGTTTCACATATTCAGTAGAAGTCAAGCTGTTCTAGCCAAGAGCAAAGTTCAAAGGTCATGAATCTGTTCACCATTTTGTTGCGTCGTGTGCAGCCGCCAACAGTAACAAAATTGAGCAACGTAGAGTGAAGGAAAACCCATCTGCTGGTGATGGAAACATATTTCTGGCATTGTGTGGTAAAAGATGATATCAGTGATATGCATGTGCAATGATATTGCCAACTCTTATCAACCATTTTGATGACCATAAGCCTTTTCAGCACCTTTCAATGTAATCTAATAATGCGTATGTGGATTTCAGAAAGCAGTGCAGATAACGAAAGTTGCGGCCTTCACTGTATTTGAAATTCTCTGACTAACTGAAATAGAAAATGTGAAGTGCATTTTGTATACATAACCCGGGGAATCGGTGATTTTGTAGCGCACTAGCAGGTTTAATTTCTACCGCTACTTAATCACACTAACAGCAAATCTCTCTGTGTATGACTCCTGTTCTAAATTTCTTTGTTTGTGGTTTCCTAAATTTCATTGTTTGTGGTTTCCTAAATTTCATTGTTTGTGGTTTTCTAGGTATGAAAATGCATCTGATGTTAAAGAGGCGATATTTTACCAAGTCATGCTCTTGCAAATACCTTCTCAATTTCAGCCTGCAAAGAAAAAACTAGCAATACGCCAGTGACAAATATTGGTATACCAGACAATTCTAAAACAAATATGTATGTCTGTTTAATTCCTGGGTTTCGAAATGACCCTGTGAACATTTCCCTTTTGGAACTCTTGATGGCGCTCAAATTTTCATTGGCAATTTAGAAATTTAGAAGCAGGACACCTTTAACGCTGAGCAAGGACGAGACTTGTCAGCTTGGTGACTTCATATGGAAAATAATGGGAACAAATGATCAATTCTATAAATATTCTTGAGAGAGTGTTGGGGACATGAATTAGTTTCGTAATGTCATTGATCATAAACACAAAATGTAAATTTTTGAATCGCAGGAGGCAGGAACTCACAGATCATACAGGGCCCGATACAGCTTTCCGTTAGCTCTAAAAGTGGCACGCGGTTATACAAGTAAGCTTGGATCATGATCAGATGTAGAGAAAGATAGGTTTGCATTCATCATGAAAAGAGATCGGCTTAGGATTATCTCATTAGAACATCCAGTTATGACTAACACAACAGGTTAACCTGGCCTTTTATACTCTTTATTATAAAATATGTTATTCGGGAGCCACAAATCCTGTGACGATAATGAAGATTAATGAAATGCATATTAAATATGCTCAGACATAATGAGAATTGATATTAAAATGTGATTAAAGTGAGAAGTTTAATTTATCCTCAATCGCGTTGTATATTTACTGAGGTATTTATAAATTCTACGGGGTGTCTAAACGGCTTGACAGTGAAAGTAGGCCAAAACAGGACGGGAGAAATTACTTTTGTATGAAGATGGATTATTATGAGCGTGGGATAAATGTGCAAGATGACTTGGAAATCTGCCAGGTGTAGGATGATGACGCAGAGGAGAGATCAGCGTCGTGTTGTCTTTATGAAATGATCACTTAAAACCCGTTGTAAGGTGTTCCTTTGCCACAGACAGTGTTAAGTTTTTAACATGGCAGAATCCGTCTCCAAATATTTGCCAATTTAAAAGACACTTTTGATTTCCATAGTTACTGCAACCAGAGTTAGGAGCAGCCACATCTCCATGGAAACCGTCCAAGCACTGTCCGAGGTCTTAGGTGCCCAATAATCAATGTAGGATTTGAGTCCATGGTGACGCTTGAGTGGTAGGTAACGGTTTGTACAGAAGCCGTTGGCGAGTTAAAACTCAAAATATGAGTAATTTTCAGTTCATTAAGTTACTCCCTGTTTATCTTTTGCCATAGAGACAGACGCCTCTCTGTAGTAGCAGGTCTTAAAACGTTACAGATTCTCTACAGCAAAGTCAACTAAAACCTGCATGTACACCTAGTAGCCTTCCCCCACCTTTATTTACGCCTATAAATAAAGCGCGCACGCTGTCAGATGTCTGCTCGAAGGCTGTTAAAAAATGTAATGTAAACAGTTTTAATCCAGTGAGCTAATCAATACTCCAGCATGAAAATGTGACTACCACTTTACTGCTCCTGTGACTCTGATATGCGGCAGTGTTCTGGAAAAGTTCATATGACCAGGATAACTGACCTGGTTTGTCCCAGACTCCATGCACATGTGGTCGGCCCAGACTGCACTGAGTGTAAATTCCAGTGTAGGCCTGTTGAATCTACTGCCTCCATTCCATTGCACAGCCTCAGATGGATATATCATTTTGAAAGAAAAACAGGTACAACAACAGTTTCAAGAGAGTTCATTTTCAAGGTAGTTAGAAGCTGAAATACTTAAATTTTTTGCACAAACTTTCCCTAAGGAAACTTTAATTTACCATTTTCCTTCAAAATCAAGAATAAAATCAGCAGACACTGTGCAAAAATTACAAAAAATTAATGGTATTTTTAATTTAAATGGCTTCTGTCCCCATGGTAACTCCGTACGGAAAAATTAAATTTTCATTTTTCACAAAAATATACTCAACTGGCATCAAATGAGTCTACAGAAGCCTATACAGAAAGCATTGAAATGATTTGGGAGTCTGAATATCTGTCCCGGAGGCACATTAAGCAAATTTCATTGTTTTGACACCAGCTTTCAAAAGTGTGACCACCTACTATCCAGTCACTTTATTTGGTGGTTATGCAAATTCAAAATTTGAGTCTGCAAGGCCTGAGGGCTTGATTCTTGAACAAGAGAGTGACTGATACAGGTGAAATGTCACACAGAGATAAATGTTTGTATTAAAAAATTTCATATCATGGGCACATGTAGTAGGCAAGGGCAGTGCACTTTTTCACCTTATTTTATCATTTTTCTGCCAGGTTTTATTCCCCACTGATGTACATGGAATTTTTTTCCCCGTGTTTCTGGTTGATAACCTTGGATGTACTGTATGTTAGATTGAAAGGCAACTATGTCCTTTGTCATCCTTACAGTCTGTCCACATGGGAGACTGTGTCATCTTGTATCAGCAAATGATCAAGTACAAATGAGAACCGTAAACCCCGGCAGGATTTCTTATCTGCAGTTTAGTGGCACAGACAAGTAATGAAATATTGTAAAATGATAGTTTACATGTCACACATCAAGGTAGGACCCAGTCTGAATTGTGTTTGATCAGGTGCATCGGCTAAGTGTGCCATTGGCACCAATATGCCCTGTTTATGCTCTGCCCCTGTGTACAGAGACGGCTGGTGTCTCTGGGTGTGTAACGGAAGGTGGATAGCCACACATACATATACATACATACGTACATGTATGCATACTATATGCACCCATACCCTTACACACATACACATGCACTTGTACCCTAGCACAGGCCAACACCTGGACTCAGCAAGTTACCCACTAGGTACCTGCCGTTGATGTCCACTTCATTCATGAATACAAACATTCCAGCTTGCACATGTTTGTGAGTAGTTTTGCCCCTCTTATGCTTGCATGGCAGAAAACACATTTACTCAGTATTGTTTACGCAGAAGTTATTAAGTTAAAGGAGCGTAGATTCACCGGACATTTTACCAAGCAGAAAAATTAGGTGTCTCTTCAAAAGTACTGTAGATATTGGGTAACCAACACACGTGACTATCTCTATGCACACAAAGATTTCAACTCTTGGCGTCAGACATTCTGGGTACTCCACAATCCACTTCATTCTATCTGATAGAAAAAAAAAAACCTTATACTCCTGCACTTCAACATACAAAAAAAATTCTCAACAATGCAATGCCCCATGGAATGAGAAAGCATGTCCAATTTCAATTCATCATTCGTACAGACTGATGTTATACCAGATAGTAGGTGGTGTATTAAAGATCTGCACAGGTGTAATTTGTGTACGCAGTGTATAATGCTAAATTGGGGAAAGAAAACGAACTAGCTTTGAAAGGTCATTTGTGCATTTCATTTAACTCCAGAGGAGAAAATAACAAAATTGATAAACTAAGAAACAAGATTTCAGTGTGAAAACACCATTTGAATAAAGGGGCATTTTCATCATGGGCTACAGATTTGGTGTTCATATGTTCACCGGCAGATACACACACAACGTGGTGGTGATTACAGGCACATGGAACAACAGTGCAGAAATGATGTATTGACGTTTGAAATCAAGCAAATTTAGCCATAGACGGAGATATTGATTTGCTCCAATTTGAGCATGTGTGTGTGCGTAGCCTTTCGACCTCCCTCGTCATTCGGAATCGGCGGAGTGCTCTGTTTTCTCAATCGCCAATCACTGGCACGTAATGAAGGTATGCCCGTCTGGCTTTTTTTTTCCCCACTGAGGGGGAAAATGAAAGAAAAAAGAAAGATGATATTTTACACACAGACATGGATAGTGAAGGCGCTCCATCAGAGGGAATCTCAAATGCCAGGCCTCTTTCCCAGCATGTTGACAGACTCCGTGTCTAGATGATGGCCATGCAAATTGCAATCCTATCATGAATTTGTAATGACCGTAATTGCTTGGCACACACTCTCCTGAGCAAATTGGATTCCGTCCCAAGGCCGAGCCCCGAGGAGAGAGAAGAAGCCATTAAAGTCCTCGATATGGAAAAGAGGTCATCTGTATAGACTCGCCACTGTGTATTCAGGAAATATGATGGAGTTTGCCGAGTCAATACAGACAGTTGCTTCTAGGAGTGTTTCCATCTTCAACACTTGCTTGCAGACATTGAGGCTTCGTATATAGAAAAGTCAGGGTTTGGCTCATGGCGTACCTTTATACACCAAAGATAAATTTTAATAGTGGAATTTTTACTTCATCATATCATTCAAAAATCGCACTTTTTTGTTTTCAAAATTATGAATTTCAAGCCTGAATTTAACAACAGACAGATAAAATCTGTCCTTCGTGCTAATAGTTGTCACTGCACTGTGTATCAACAAAGCCATTTCAACTTGAAAAACTCCCCCGTGTTTGTGAAATTTTCAAAGAGTCAATTAAAAGCTGAATACTCAAGTGCTTTTAGCAGATGGGATTCCATTCAATCAGAGGCTATTGCAAATGGAATTTTTGAAACAGAATCAAAAATATTGCGGCTTAGTCTCAGTGTACTTTTAATCTCCTGACACATCAATCCAGCAAATGTTATGGTTTTCCTTGTTCTGTGAAATGCATACAATGACCCACAGATACTCCAGAGCAACCATGAATGACCCATCTTCTCCCTCTCCAGCAAAATGGAGATTGTCCCAAATGTTAATTATAATAACTAGTTCAATATTCAAATAATCTAATCATACAAATGGTGGAATTAATTGTTCTTCTTCGTAAAATCAATAGATATTGTGCTGTTTGGGGAATGTATTTGTTATTATCGTGAGCCATGAGTCAGGTTTTATTGTTTACAAGGGATAGATTTTGTAATTCAGAGCTTGGTTGCATAACTTGCTGTATCTGACCTGTGCATGTAAAACCAGAGATCCACATCTTTTCGATATCATGGTGTGTGTACACCTGCACTGATTTGGACAATCTTTTTTATTGTGGTGCTATTGCTTTAGATAAGATGTGACATCACTACAGTGGGGTCCTCTTTTCCATTGGATTATAAGGCGGCGGCTAGGGCATTGACCCCATCTCTTGGCTACTGGACAATGCAATGGGAGTGATACTTGCCTCACTGAACACTGATACCTGACCCCCCCTGAGGGTGTTGACACCTGGGTTGTTTTTCAGAAGTTGCGTTACCCAGCAGGTGCTGTACTGCACTCCAGTGTACACATTGCCTGGGAACGGTTGTCACTCCACGTTCATTAACTTGAAGCGTTTGGTACTCTCTGGATCTGTCAGTGGCTGTTAGCTTGGTTTGGTTCAATATTTGAATATTTCACTGTCGTAGCAAAGCTGACTGTCGTTTGTCATGCATCAGCTGGGTCATGCTTCAGTTTACACTGAGGTGAAGTTCACAACACTGTGAAGGTATGTCCATTATTTCGTTCGTCAAACTGACTGTTTGTGTAACAATTGTCATAATTTTCACTGTATTTATGCTGAGAGAACATTCTCAAAGTGGAATTCTAAACTCCATAGATTCAGCATGAGTGCTGGTGTTCGGATGCACATTTTCTGCAACGACACCGATTGAACAGGTGTTATTTACATGTGGGTGTTTTTGAGATTCAGGAATGATAAGAAATTATTCAGTGAAGATTTCTGTGTTTGCCAAGTATTCCAGAACTCCCCCCTCACAATCCAGATATCATTCTAAAATTTGAAGTCCCCATGTATATGATCAGCCATTATATACAAACGTAAGTGTAGTGGTAGTGGTGTATGCAAAGAAATGGCTACACATGCTCACCAATATGCGTTCTTGCAAACTGTGGATTTAGATGTGGGTGTTTTTGTCCCCCAGTTCTTTCCCAACCAACAAGAAACACAGGAGGTCGGAATCAGTGTCATCAGTGTTAAACAGTTTCTTGGTCCAGGCACAGAGATATATGATGTGAACCCCCCACTTTTAATTAAAGTAAACAGATACAGTAGAGTGTTTGATAATCAATAACAAAATATCAAAACCGAGTGAAGTCTTTCGAGACTGCAAATCTCACTGTTATTTCATTCTTCTATGCAATCGATGGTACAGGACAGCAATGCTGTTACTACTCAATCACCAAAGTGCCTAAGAAAATGATTTTCTCAACTCATGGCATTACTGAAACAATATTCATTGCATACACTGATTTGTATTCAGTCATGATAAGTACTCCAACTCACAAAATTTCAAATTAGCATGTCTGCGTCAAATTTATCGTAAAACATCTGGCAGTGTGTTCATCTATGCCCAATCAGAGTCTTTGGAGACGGCTGCAGGCAGTCCGATACAAACTCATTTCAGGATCATATGTATATTACCATATAAATCACTTTCTTTAAAAATATAAATGTCTGATGTATGTAATAACCTTTTTTTTTCCATCAGAAATCGAGGCATTTTGAATTCTGGATTGTATCAATTGCAGTGTTGGCATAAAAATTGCCGTTTATGTATTATTTATTAGAGTAACCTTTTGCGCGAGGCACGTCAATATATTTACGTTACACTGCAGCCGTATTATTGATGCGACTCTTTATTGCCGCTACCTCTTGTATTGCAAGAAGCAAGTTGAATTTTTATGACACTGCTGCAGTCTGTCCCACGTAAATCTCTGTTTCCGGGCAACCGGTGTTTCACTAGACAGATAGCGACTGCTCTCGTCTCACATTTTGTGTCAGGCGACACAGTCAGTGAAATTCAGCAGCGATGAAAACAGAAAGAGAATTTAACAGTGCAATGCATTGTGGAAATTATCTCTTTCAGATGTCTCAATCCTGCCAAATCATAGTCCATTTTTGTACCCACTACATGTATGTCAGGGCTGCTTACTTTAACCTTTCACCACCATGGTTTGTCCCAAATCCATTGTTTTCTATGGTAAAGTTGGACCTGTATACAGGGAACTGGGGGTGAAAGGGTTAACGCTCTGTTAGACAGAACTTTTAATGTGTTTTCATTTCCAGTATATTAATTCTGCTTGTACAAGGCCGTCTCTTGTTTTATTCTGAAAGTCTCGTCAAAGTTCTTTGTGTTCAATTTTTGGATGCGGCCTGTATGTGTGTTATAGCCAAATGTTAACTGAGCTCTGGTGGGGACTAAATTCATTTGTCAATTATAGGAATGGAATATTGTACACAATCTGTTGAGGTGACAAGGCTGTGACTTAATATATATATTTTGCAACATATTTTCAAGAGACAAATGATAGGATGAGCTTGTTTCATAGAACTAAAATCATGAAAAGATTATGAAATGTAACAGCCATTGGGATAGTTTTCCTCCTTAACCCTTTGAGTGCTTTTTTTTTCTCCCGCCAAAATTTTAGTGCAAAATTTTACAAATTTTCATGAATTTTTCTGTAATTTTTTGATAATTTTGGACAAAATGGACATCACATTTCATTAGCTACAAGTTTTTCTCAAAATTTTGGCAAAAATCTGAGAAAAATTGACTGGGGTTTATTTTATAAACGGAACAAAAATAGACTTTGGTGCTCAAAGGGTTAACACTGTTGAGCGTTATTGACAACAATAACAGGTATACAGTATACTGTTAAAATAACAAGATTTTGATGTCTTGATGGCATGAGTACTACATATGTTATCATATTACAAACTTGTATCGGTTAACAATATTCAGCATTTTATCTTGTTTTTCGGTGTTGTTCAAAACATTGCATTTATGCTTTTGTAAAATCTTACCAAATATCATCAGACAATATTGTGGGTGGATTTGGAGGTCTGATGTGTTATGCCATTGTGTAACTGTTACACTCTATATGAATGCCCAGGAAGTTAAATTTTGTAACAGTTAACACCAATGGTACATGTCCATTCTTTTGAGAAACTTTCCAAACGTTTCCAAACAATCAGCATTGTTGGCATTGCTAGAAAATGGTTTCAGTGTTGATTTAAGAGGACATTGAAAAATTTCCACAAAAAACCCCCAGCAGGGTGTTTGTTCCTACTTGTCCTATTAGGGTTACTAAGGTGTAAACACAGCACCTGAGAAAACAAAACTTGGAAAATAACCCCACATTACAAGCCACCGATTCGATAAAACCGAGGCTCTGCCAACCTTCGAGTGTGTATTCTGTAGAAGTCGCAGTGCTAAATCGCGGATTAATTTCAATTTGGGATAATCCCTGGTATTACCAAGTGAAGCATGGTATTGTTGGTAATGTTTGCGTATAAGCCTATTGTTGGAAGGATAACTGTATATGTTGGACCGTGTAAACTGAGATTGTCTGACACAACAACAGACAAGACTTGGCAAAGCGTGTATGTACTATACTTATAGCTTTGCTGGCTTCCGTCATGTTTTGTTCCGTGTTTGTAACTCTCTTGGTGAACTGTAGCATTGCTCTGCTTCAGTGGAGGAATTGTTCATCATCAAATGCTTACATTGGGGATGCTCGTAGCAGTAATATTTTAACTGCACTGCAAACCCTGGCATAGTGATACAAAACCTGTATTTCTTGAAGTTGCCTTGCTCTGTCAGGTGTTGTGCCATTGAAAAGAACTGACCTGCGTTGACCGGGTTATCTGTAACTCACAAAGAAATTGCTGCAGGCAAGTGTGAATCAGGTTGCTTGGAGTTCTTTCACGTTAGACAGTAGACGCTCTAGGATGGAAGTCATATGTCCAATGCATGTCAGGTGGCAATGTGTGGACCGATGAATGGGATATTCCAAGCTCTGCAGAGTTGTAAGACCAAACCATCTATAGGAAAAGCTGTTTTAAGTGATTCATTCAGTACATGTCGATGTGCGATAGCATCGATCTTGCTGTGAATTGCCTTTTGAGATTCTCGTTGTTGTTGCAGAGTTTGGTCTGATAGTGACAAGATATAGACACCATTGTAGGTGGAGACTGTCAGTGAATTTCAGCTGACTATGTTTAGTTGAATAGAATGCGGAGGCGTTGTAGAGAATAGGATGTACATCGTAAATCTTGCTGCTTTTCTTGGAATCCATCAACTTCCAATTTTGAGTTTTCCTGTTTTTGCCTTTGTTGATGTTACATATTTACATTTCTCTGTGAAGGAAGAACAAGCATGTCGGAAAGCGAAAGCAAATTATATAGACAACAAGCACAACCCTGGCATTTAAGATTCGTACCCCGGTGGATTATTAAATCTTTTTTCACTCAAACCAGGCAGTAGTAGATCAGTGCTCTGACAGTATTTAGAAAGTTGAATCACATATTTTGAGCACAAGTTGTTTGTTTATATCAGAAAACTTCATTGTATATACCCTGAGACACCTTTCCTAAGCGAATAAATCTTTTAAAAAAACACCAAAAGTAGGAGGGCAAGACTTGAATCCCATCGATGAAGTTGATGTATACTTTCAATGGCAGTCGCAACTTTGTTGTTAGTGTAAAGTGTTTACACAAGCAGCACTTTGTAGTGGGCCAAGAGAATTTATGTCTGAAAATGGGTGGTAATGGTGCTGATTCCTGTTAGGGGTGGACCATTTGATATCCGGGGGTGGGGGTGGGGGGGAGAGTTTCGATGAAAAAGAAGATTAGATTCCCTGCCAATGTCAATAAAAAAGTAGGCAGAGAAGGCTTCACACAAAAAAAGCTGGAAGAGTGGAAAAAAACAACGTACAATAGATCAGGTACAAAAAAAAATAATACTACCTCATCAATCTTCCAGGACCCCCCCCCCCCAATGATATCAAATAGTCCACCCCTTATAGCCTGCATTGTGCAGCCTCAACATCCACCTTAGGCAAGTCACTTTAAGCAGAAACCTGACTCTGTCTGGTGTGGCTGGCTTGGCTCTGCCATGCAGTGAAGTTTACACTGCAGTGACAAGTCTCCATCGGTCTCGCCTCAAGATGGCTGACCTTTTGAACCCTGAAAGTCGGGGATTGTTTGTATCTGTTCAGAGTAGTGAAAGCTTGAAGTAGGATGTTTATTTTCCTCCCCGTTTTGTATCTTGTTAAAGCTGCACAATTACATGATTGTTACAAAGTAAACAGTTGTTTTAATTTTCTGTGTGCCAGGGATAAATATGACCTCGGGATCAGCTTGGAATCTCGGGCAGTAAACTTTTAACTGCCTCTTTCCTGGTCTGACATCCAAGCATAGAGAGTCCATTGCGTTCCCTTCACTTGGTAAGCAAGAACTTCACCCTGTCCTGCAAAGTTTTACATGCCAGTTTCCCAAAGCCACTGAGCATTGAATCAAGCATTGGTTTTAGTTTATCCAAAACGGTGAGTTTCAATGTTGCCCGTAATCTTATTCTGAAAAAGAAAATTACAAACCTGGCATAGAAATCTCATAAATATCTGTGAAAGAACCTGTCGGCTGCACAGCTAAGGTGTTTAGATTTCCAGTGATTCTACCAAAGAGAGAATTAGTATTCTGACTGGGAGAGTGTTAATCGCAGAGGGAATGTTTCTGTTGTTATTGTCCATAGCCTTCAGTACAATCCATTTTCACAGACAAGGTACCCTACTCAATCTCACATTGTTGATCACCAGAGATGCTTGTAACTCATGAAGAATACACAAATCCTTCACTTTTACTTTCTTTGACTCTGTTGTGCAGTTGCCAGTGCTACACAGTGCGTCTGTACTCACAGGTAGAGAGAAAGGCTTACTTTATCCATGATGAGTTTGTAAACAATTGACAGTTGTCTGTGCAATCTCTTCCACCTTATCAGTTTTTGTTGACAAAAAATAGACTCATTATCTCTGTAGTGTTCCAGGGAAGAGATGTATTGTCATCGCCTACTCTCCAGACATTACCACCCACATGGATTCCAGCACCCCCCCTGGGGCAATTTAATTTAGCTCTCAGATTGGTTCTAATTTGTTTAGCAATTAAGGCGCTAATCGATTGATGAGCACGGCAACTAGCAACCCAGCAGAAGTAAATGATCAGAGTACTTATGGAGATTAAGTGTGGGTTTCTTGTTTGTTTGGGTTTACTCTCAGATACCATTGGCAGTAACGTTTGATGATTTTTTTCACTATTTTTTTTGTATGTCAATTTCAAGTTCTTGTTCTATTCCTCAAAGCATGTTGGAAAATACTTCCTATAGTCTTGTAAACAGAGCATCTATATGTGTAAGATGCACTGTTATTGTTTACATTTGCATTATAGTATGGGCTAGAATATTCATTTGTCATTTGTCAACAATGCAGCCTACACATGTACAATCTGAGCTGACAAGTTCAACACTCACTGTGTATCTCAACGTACTCTAACGAGTAGAACAAGGAACCACAGTTGACATGAACAACAAAAACGGTAGGGAAAAAGTCGACAATAGTTACAGCTTTGGTCAGTTTAGATTAAAAGAACCGTATCTGTAGCTTTTGATACTAGTACCATTGTTAGCATTTTAGAAAACTAGTACATTGTCTTCTTCATTTCCCTGAAGTTCATACCATATGAAGAAGAACAAAGTAGCCATTGAAAACAATACATTGTGTACTCGATGCAAAAATTATGGCCCAAGTTGAATGCTCAGCACTGAACACGATTCTAGGAGTAGGAGAAGAAATTGTATTTTACAATCAAATCAAAAAAAATTATGAAAAACACAATTAAAGTTTCAGTGACTTGGGCTTTAAAATGATGGATGGGAGACATTTTCCCAGACTACCAAACTGTGGTACATAGTGCTCTTCCTATTCATGTAGAATAAACATTGCTGTTGATCTCAATTCAACTGTCAATGGCTGTGTAATACATAGAGTATATCGACACACAGATTGACATACATTCACTTGTTTCGGTGCATGGGAACGGTTTTGGCAAACAATTTCCACATATTTTCTGGATGGAAGTTGTAGGACTCGGTACACTTACTCACTCATTCCCCCTTTGAGTTGTTCTTTTAGAAAGACAGTTCAGGCAGTGAATCACCGATGCCAACATCTTTTGTATACACAAATTTGATCTTGGTCATTTGTTTAATGTTACGTTGCACTACTGGCCGAAACAGCTTGTTAACCTGGCTGGTAATCACATACAGTTGATCCGTGGTGATGTGTTTATGAAAAGTGACAAAGGGATGTGTTTATGCAGGATAATCTGCCAGCATTGCATATAAACAATCAACCAAGAGTTATAGAAGTAGAAAAGAAAACACCAATCACACCATGTCTTGTCAGCCGTGTGTACGTTTATACCACAGTATCTTTGCCAGTCTGTCGGTTTGACTTGTGAAATATATCGACCTGAATCATCATGATACCAGTGTGTTTTCGTTCATTTATAACAGAAAATAAACACATTCACCCACGCCGGCTATCTTTTGCATTCAATTACACAGAAAGGATAAACAAATTCACTCTAAACCTCACTAATTCAGCAAATTTGCAAAACCTTCCGTGCCCATCCATTTCCCAGTATTCAGTTGACCTAGCTACCATCCAGACTGGGACTCAAACTCCATCTGTAAGAATTCAAGTAGGGTAAGATTTACAACAAACCAATCCCTCCCAGGAGAATGAAAAGAGGTTGTCTGTTACATGTATGTTTTCAGCATTGTGCATAATGCAGAGGGCAATGGTATCATCAGTGTTTGGCTAACGCCTGATGTACAATCGTCAGTCCTTGTGCTGTCTTGCTGGGAAACAATTCCCTTCATGTGTAAGTGTGTTACACATGCTGAATGTTGCTAATGGGTTTGGTGTGCAATTTCTGTACTGGCTTTCTTTCCACTGTACCTGTTATTCTCAAGAACCCCTGCTCCCTCCACACGCACACACCTCCCCCAATTCCCCCAATTTTGTGTTTTGTCGTATGCCTGGGCAACAGTGGCCCTTTGCTAATGCATAGCAGTGTAGGGGCAATGTATGATGAACTATCGAAAATTGCCCTTTCCATCACATAAGTCATTAGCTTGTATGTGGCAAAAATCGATGATCTCTAAATTGATATGCTGCCTCACTTCAAAAACAAAATGGAATCTGAAAACTAACCGCAACATGCTCTTCATTCATTCACAGGTCAAGAAGACTTTGAGTTAGCCAACTCTGGCCCAACCGTCAGGCTGTAGCTAGGCAAGGGTATCATAGCTGTGGGCCGTTGAACTTAGCGCTAGCAGCTGCAGAGGGACACCGTTAGATTAAGACAGGGCTCTCTAACATTCCAAGATGGCTACTGACTGGGGCAAGTACAACGACCATGAAGTCCAAGTGATAGGTAAGCAGAGCGTTCTGCTCCATTCAGTGTTTCCATTTCAGTCAACAGCAACAGATAATACGAAAACCAGTATTGAATCATTAATTTATCATGAGGTTGGAATTTCAAGTTTCCCAGTCCATAGTGATGCCTGGAAACAAATCCAATGTGATATACTGAGTGCTTTACTTGGAGTTGAATGCCTACAGTCCATGTACAATGCCGTGGGGATAAAAACTGTATTAGATTAAACATTAGGGAATGGTCTGTGGCAAACAAGTGCCTTCTTTCACAACCATACCAGAGTTGCTCTACTCCCATGTTTGATTTTATCGCAATTTATCCAGCAGCTTGTCGGCGGCAGTTCCTATACGCATTAAAGTAAGATTTATCAGCTTTGCAGGGTTTTGGCTGTCAAGTAATGTTAACTGTGTGTTATCAAAACCGTTTAGTGGAGGTCAGTAGGAGAGCCAAGCGGTGTGGTTGCAATTACAAACAGGTTTAAGTTTGCTACTTGCCGAATTTCAGGACCACAGAAATGTTTTTGGCCATGTCAAAATAAAATGAAAGTACATTTAAGATTTCTATCTGCTGTCCATAAATGAGGATCGAATCTTGACTATGGGAATAAGTGAAGTGCACACAGGTATTGTTAGTTAACATCTTGCTATCAAAACACTTTGATTGTGTGTATTCCAGTATATTCCAAGATTCTTTCTTCCTAGCTGATGTAGCTTTCAATATACTCGGCATATTTCCATAAACATCCATTCTCCTCTGTACCAGTGTTTGCCTGTCTAATCATTGTTAAGTATAGGTACATGTTGCCAATGGTTGAAATATAACTTTCACAAGAACTGCACTCTGTGAATGATCAAAATGATTTCATAGTTTTGCGACACCGTGGTTCATCAATATACCAGATAAACTCAACTGCCAGCAATTTTAACGTTTATTTCCACGCTGAGTGAAGTCAAGCCTAGCTGTTATTAAACTTCATTTGTTCCGTCCATACATCCATATATCCGTCTGTTTCTTCATCAGCCTGTCTGTGTATCATATATGTCTGCATGTTTAAATTTCAAACCTCATATTGCAACACGCTTTAACTTAAAATGTGCTTGTGAAATTATTGTGTGATATGATCCAATATGGCTGCAAAACAGCCAATCTTTCAGGGTTTCTTCATTTCATAAATCACCATTGTGAACCAAAATCTTCTGTAATATTTCCTCAAACTTTATCCATCATACATCATGTACATGAAGTGTACATCATACACATGAAGTGTACGTAAATTTTTATAGATGGAAAATTCATCAGAAATATTTTCTGATTCTTGATTTTCAAAATCATATTTAGATTGGCAAGCTAGAAAGTAATAACTGAGCTTTTCATTGTCCTCACATTTCAAGATCTCGGAGATTGGAAAATGATGCAGACATCTATCAAATAAAATGGTGTGATCTGTAGTTTTACAAACCACTGTGTTAAAAGAGCAAAATAATAATGATCAATGGCTCATCAATGGCTTTATCGTAAATCACTTTGGTCTTTAAGATTGAAAATTGACCAAAAGATCCTAAAAAATCTAACGATAACAGAAACTTGCCAACATGGTTGATTCTATCCACTGAAAGTTTATGTGATAATTTTTTTCACCCCGCAAGATGTCACACAGCGCAGTGATATGATAAATTTGATATTCCAGCGTGTGATCGATGCTGGGGCATTCTCCACTCTGTTGAATAAAGATACATTGAATTCCGAAATGTCAAAGTTGAAGCACAGGATGTTTGCATCTAGTCTGGACACAAACAGAATGCCAATGATTTCGATATTTATTATTCTTCTCTGTTCATCTCCTACAACAGGTAGATTTTCAAATTATCAATATGATTGCATGCATGCATTAAAAAATAGCCTATCAGCTGTATTTCTTGCATAGAGTTGAGAAGAATCCATTCAATGCATTATCTACTCTTTGTATTTGATACAGCGTATTGTCTAGGCTATGATAGTCACTTCCATATGGACGCTGAAGTCGGGAGTGAAAAGTTTGGGGGGAAAAAAATCAAAATTTATTTTTCCTCTCAGCGTTCAAAGCCCACCTAACATTATCGATCCCTCTCCTTGACATATCGACGTGTGAATTTTAATCAAAGAAATACGCCCAGAACTGTCAGCATAGCTGCAGGTTCATGCATTCATTTACTCTGAAAAAAAATTCAAGTCAGTCTATCAGGTATGCCAGTCATGCATCAAGTGAATGCGAAAGATGCCTTCTATGATAAGAGAGAAAGATGTAGCTGTAAAGTATGGCTCACAGTGTTGTGTAAAAAATTCAGTCTTTTTGCTCATCTAGAAAATCTCCTTCCTGACTGGCCTCGCAAATTCACACCTATTTTTGTTATTGACATCATAGAATTTTCTTTTTCTATGGCAGAAAGTCATCTTCCATTGTTGGTTAGTTTTGACACAGGTGCAGACATACGTACTTAACACCTGTCTGTGTGTCTCGCCGCTATGACAGTGTTGCCGATATCAAACCATTCCGCTATTGAATGGCTCCACCTTCTCATTGTGTGTGACACACTTCAGTAAAGGTTGTAAGTTTGACACGGACAATGTCAGATTTGCTTGCGGTTTGATATAAGAATCCCCCACCTACTGATCCAAGGTCATGTTTGAAATAGCTGTGGAAACATTTAGAAATAACTCTCATGCTTAAAAGTGAAAAAAAGAAAAAAATTGCAATAAATTAAAAAAAGGTTTCAGTTTCATGAATCTTTTCATCATCAGTCAAGTACTATGTGTATTATGTGTTCATGTAAAATTTTATGCCATATGTGTACATACACATATCATAACTTTCAGAATTTCGACTCTCTCGAAATGTTTTTCACCTTATATATAACGTACCATCGGTGATATGCAATAGTAAAACAGTGTTCATGAAAAATGCGTGATTTTTACGTTATTAAAACTTCCAGAAACAGATAACAAAATAATGTAATTATTTATGAAATACCTACCAATAAATCACACACTGTACACATTAAAAACATTAAGTTATGAGAAGTCGTAAAGTTTGAAAGTTGTCTGATTCAGGAACAGCAAACTTGTAGAATCTGTCTATTTTTTTATTATTTACTTGTACAGTTGAATCAATTTTGTGCAGCAAGGAAGGTAATACATTCTTGGACTGAGAATGCAGTACTTACTGAGTAATACAGATAATGAAAAAATGAATTGCTATTGTCATTTGCCATCATTGGTCCCGATGTCATGGCCTGCTGATATTTACTATTGTAGGTAGCATTTAACATAGTCATCAGGCTTTGTGCACACTGCATGGCCTGCAGGTACATGTAAAAAAGAGTAGACGTTCAGTGAGGAGGGGGGAGGGTGACAGGAAATAGAAAATAGCTTGCATTCAATACAGCGTCCCAGGGTCCCATTTGCCATTGATGTTGTAATGCTATTATACTCAACCAGGCATTGCAGTTCAACCAGGAAGTTCATGGACAGAGTTGAAAATCTGTAGGCTCAAAGACGAAATTTCTCATAGCGATGTTTTGTAGTCATCAGAGACCAGGTGCTCATGTGTGTATCATGCAAATAGGACAGATCTTGAAGATTTTGTGTTTCAGAAATAAATGCTTATGGTGATGCTTTAAACCAGTTTCTGTCTGTGATTGTAGGAATCTACTCTTTACGAAGATTTTTTTTGAATAAATAAATAAGTAAATAAAGTTACACAAATGTGTATACAGGTAAATATAAATTCAAACACTAAGATAGTTTTTGTAACAAAATGTATTTGAAATGAAATTGTACGGAGTCTTACAGGAATATTATGTATTTCTGTATCTGACAATTTGTCAGAGAGAGAAAGTATCATTTCTGTCCAATTTTGTAAAACACTAATGTTTTTAATAATAAAATACAGAGTGGGGATGAAAAATATAAAAAAAGGTACTCAACTACAAGCAGGTGAAATATAGGATAATTTAGAGATATTAATTTCGTGTATTTCTTTATTTAATAATTTGTCAACCTTATAATTTATTTCTTCTGACGTTTGTAGAGACGTACCATTAAATAATAAAACAGGAAGAGAGAAATGAAAATATGGAGAGACTGAAGTTAAATTCAGTCAACCTATACCCATGTTGGATGGCAGAGTAAGGTGAAATGGTTAATGGCAAATTGGATTGCCCAAAGTACAAATGATGTATTAGTGTCAGATATTGAAAGAAGTTTTTTATGGAGAAGGTTATATCCAGCAGTTTGCTTTAAATAGTTGGCTAGACATTTTATGTCTAGAATGCCCAAACATTCCATCAAACCGTAATTACCCGTTTCTCGCCATTGTGTGGGAATACTCTCAATATTCATTCAATTTGGCGAAAAAGGTGCGTCTTGAAAGAAATAGGTCATGGTAACATTCAATGCGGTCGTGTGGGTAATCAAAGCCATTTCTACCGATATAAGGTTTGAATGTTTTCAAGGTCCCCCGCACACACTGCGTAATAATACATGATGCATCTGCATGCATGCGTGACCTGTATTATTGCATGTAATCATACATTTCATGCCAAAGACCTTAAATTATGGGCTTCTAACAGCACCAGCAATAGTAGTCGAGAAAATGTAATTTTCATCGGAAGGGAAAAATTACCTCGGTTCACAGTGATTAAATCAGTCTGCCTGAAACGGTATATTTTATAACCATCATGGATTTCACATGTCGGAAGAAAAGGACCTGACCGTTTTATATTTTTGCATAACAAGATAGTAACTCATGCTGTTTATTCATAAAAAAATCATATTTTATTATATAATATACCACAGCTCATCACAGGGCTGTGCTAATGTCATATTTACTGTAATTTGGATGGTGCTTATGAGTTACACTGACGGCTGATCGGGGTTGAAGTTCACTAGACAGGTGTTGAAGCATGTCTTGTGCGCAGCACTGCGTGTTGTTTTTATGGCGGTGAGAATTGGACTTGCGATAGAGCAGAGGATTTGGAGAGAGCACAAGATGATAAACCAACTCAGATAGAAATGCCGTGGTCATGTGATGAGACTACCATGCGTACATAAAGAAAGTACCTACATTGGATCACTCTCTGTAGCTTAGGAGGCTGCAGTGTACTTTATTGGCCATGATAACGTTCAGGAGGTTATTGCCTCCTAGTCCAAGAGAACTTTGCAGCCATTCACCTCTCAGCGTGTTCTCTGCTTCTTGGAACACGATTTTATTCTGTATACCGTCAGAGTGTTTTGAACTTCGACCTCAATTTACATGAAGTCTTCAAGTAGAGTTGAAAGACAGTCGGAGTTGATTTAAACAGTTTTTTGTGTCAGGTTTTACTGCAATAAACTGGGAAAAGTAGAATTTTTGATAACAGATCTGATAGATCTGAATACTTTAAACCAGGCTGCCAAACAGCAGAGATATTCCCAAACCTTGCTTGTTCAAACAAGATCTGTTGCTGGTATGTTCCACTTCTGTTGTGTTCATCATGAACCCCAGGGACAGATATTCAGATTCTCAAACTATTAACCATTCTTTTTGGGTCTACCACTTTTTTTGGGGGGGGGGGGGGGGGGGGGGGAGGGGGGTCATTTTGAAGCTCATGGAGTAACTTAAGTTTTCACCGGCTTATTTCTGTGAAAATTGAAAATTTAATTTTTCTCCGTAGAGTTAACAAAGGTATGGCATCCATTTATAATTTAAAGTAGCTGTAAATATTTGGTAATTTGTTTCTCTAGTGCCAGATTTTGCGCAGTGACCCCTAATTGTTATAGTGTACGTGTACTAGTAGCGTTATCGTGTCAATCTTTCCTCGGATTATCTGGCAAGATATTCGTCTTTCATACTTATGTTTTTGTATAAAAAGTAGCTTTCTATAGTACTTTTTTAATGTTTTGATAAAATTTCGTAATCTCATTAGGTGTTTTCACAATCTCAATAAGGGGGATCTTTACTTGCAAATTATTTTCCCTATACAGTGCATTAATTGTCTTTTGACTGCGTAAGAAGCTTTTGACATAACCAGGAAATTGCATATTAAATACATGTAGCATGAGTTAGCCAAGACGATGAAAGTGTAATTGTGATAGACCAACAATAGGCTTTATGTTATCAGAAATTGGAGGCATGAACGCCATAATGGGCAACAACTACGGCTCAAGAATGGTAATTTGAAAAGACAGTGTGTTATTAATAACGTTAGATCATTTTACAGATTGGAAAGCTATCCGTCTGAATGAAAGGAACTCAAAAGGCAACTGTTATTGTAACAGATCAGCAAGATTAAGACACTTTCAGCTGGAAATTAAAAGTCTTTAAATATTTCACAATAGGTTCCAGATTTTGCCGTGAATGTGCCACAAAAGGCAAAAATTAATTTTTCTCTCTCACAATGCGTACTCTATACAATAGTGTGGTCGGCTTTCTTTTTTTAATGCGTTATGTAAGAATTGATGTCCTGAAGAGTGAATAAATTTGTTCGATTACACTGTAGATTGCCAGCAGTAGATCAATTTCCTATGAAAGTGAAAGGAAATGTTTGGTAGCTAGCAGCTAGTCTAGGGGTTGATCAAGCGACAGACTTGGGGGCCGAGCCGTGAGTAAATTTCTAACATGGAAAAGTGTGGTCATCAAAGAGATAATATTAATAGCTTTAGCTTTTGATAATTTTGTATCATTACTTTTGTTTTGTTTGTGAAGTGCAATTTCTGCTTCAACACCCAAAGTCATGTCAAAATTCCAACTTTGCTAATACAACCTGAACTTGTTTAATGTTCAGTGTTATTGCATACAACACCATTGTAAGACCGGAATGGGACAAAATTTGCTTTCAATAATAACTACCTGTATACACAGTAAGTGAGGCTACCCACAATTTCCTTGATTTGTTCACTCAGACATTTTTTGCTAAAGGCTTTTTCAATTTTATCAGTTTCTTAACAATTTTTAACTTACAATTTAAGTTCAGGATTATTTGTTAAGACTATGTTCCAAAATTATTGATTATGTTTAAAATTCAAAAGTAAATTGAATGAGAAGTCGATGTTTGGCGGTGCTAAAAATTGCACACTTGTCAAGATAAAGTTATCAGTAACTAAGATGGTCTCATCATACCACCTGTCAGACATGCAAATTTCCTTAGTTACAAACGTTTAAAAAAATCAATACCCTTTATTTTGCCAACATAGATGCAACTGATTCCCTTAGTTTCCTTGTATGGTTGTCAAAAATCTGTTGACAACATTACAAAATTGCTCTCTCCTCCATGGAAAAGGGGTTGATCTTCTCATTATTCACAGTGAGAAATCAGAAAATTATGATGATCAGAACTATGTTGCCAGAATTTTTAAATATTGACCGAGTTGTTCTGTGTACAGAAGAAATTTGCTTCAGTTCAGTGAGTGATCTCCGTGTGTACAGATCATGGAGAATTGTGGGTAGCCTCACTTACTGTGCTGTACTATGCACAGTGTGCTATATTTGCAAGGCTAACATTATGTGTTTCAACTATTTCTGGCATAAGAGGAAGGGATTGTAATTATTTTTTTTAGAACAAAATAGTGGAAATGTTATCAATTATTATTATATTATTGTTATAGCTGTTGTCCTTCTTATACAAGGGAAATTTACATTTGACATTGAAGCCAGCTGAAATTAGATTAAATTTTTATTCTTCGAAAGGAAGTCAGGAAAATCAGATAAATTTCTGATTTTACAAAATAGTGGAATTGGATTTGAGGAAATAATCTGGCACATGGCTCAATGATATATTGTGAGCCAGCCATCTGGATATTGTAAAAACTGTACCATTGGTAAACAGAGTGAAAAACCCCCTTCGGGCAGGATCCCTTGCTTTCTGAAAGTGGAAAAAAAAAACTGAAGCAGTCAATTAACTATGAAAATAGCATTTTGAAGGACAAGACCAAGCAGGCATGAAAGTAAAATTACTCTCCGCCAAAAAAGTTTTATGGATGTGTTGATTGGGATTGAGTGGTCTAATCCGCAAGAACATTCATCCATGTTATTATAAAGTAATAGCTGGATTGGATTTGGTTAATCAGGAGGCCCAGCCAGGTAGAGACTGCAGAAAGAGGGTTTCAATCACAGTGTTGTAAAACGGTTTTCCCCCTCTCTCTCAAGGTAGATTGGCTGGGACATGTTTGATGAGATCTGCGGCAGGCGGTTTTTGACATATTATTCAAAACAAAACTGTTTTTTCATTTCCGAATGTGAGTGGCCAACTGTAATAATCTTCCCATTGCTTTCACGATGTTATCACCCTTGCTGTATGGGAGACACACAAATGATGTGTTACATAAACAATTCGGCCTTCAAAAAAAATGAACCCAAAGTGATCTGGTGAAAGAGTCATACATAATCGATTGATCTATTAAAACCTCTCTACTCTAGACTTATAAAACCCTGTGGTTTTCGAATACACCAGCTGAATTGTTGTGTAAGGGAATATGGAGATCAAAAAAATTTCTTTCTCGCCAAAGCTGATCAGTAATGCTTTCTTAAATCCCAGCTTTTTAAGCCTTTTTTATTTCCTGATCGATGTTTTGTTCAAATATTCAGAGTAGCGGAAGTCTGTTCTATGCCTCAGCTCTGTTCGATCGTCATAAATTTGATTTTAAGTGTTCTGTTCACAGTCGTGTGACATGGTGTACACATAAGGAAGGAAAGGAGGGATTTTAGTTTGATGGTTGCGGTTGAAATAACAATATTTATAAAATTTTCTAAAAATTTTGAAAGTTTACCCTTGAAATAAATGGATGGGGACTTGAAGGCTCCAAACATTCCGCTATATTGCTAGCGACTATCCTTCGGGGAATCTTCTAAACTGACCCCCTGAAAGTAGGAATCAACCACAGCCCAGGTTATTGTTATGATAAAAGGGATTTGATTTCAGTGATTATTGCTTACTCTAAACACTGGAAAATTGAAAGGGGCGCATAAAGATAAATGTTTACCTCCTAAGGATTACATGTGATATTCCGAGGCCACAGGTAAGTTCAAAAGGCAAGAAAACAATGTTCATTTAATTAAAAAATCTGGGAGACTTGGTCCTCTGAGGGGGCACCAGTGCATATTCGTTTGCCTGGTAGCATTTCTCACTAATGATGTGATATACCCACATTTCGCGGAAAAAGTTATGTGTGGACCTTAAGCTGAATGTGTATCATTCTTTCAAGGGCTATTAGTTGTAGTTTTGCATGATTTTTCACTATTTTTTAGCTCATATTCGGTATGTCTATAAATACCAAAAAGAGCTTATATGGTGAGTCGGTGGTGTCTGTATGTTGTTTGTTTTGTATGTTAATTGCAAGTTCTTGTAACCTACTTCCTCAAAGCATGTTGAGATTTTAACTATGTAGCTTGTTAACAGTGTCTGCACATATGTAAAATGTTGCGTTAAATTCTAGTCTGGGCCAGAAATCAGAGTCATGAACAATAATAATGCAGTCTACACATGTACAGGCTGAATCAACAAGCTCAACACTATATATCCCAACATGCTTTTGGGAGTAGAAGAACAAGCTTGAGTTGACATTAAAAACAAAAACTGTGAAACAGTCATCAAAAGTTTATGGCTACTGGTCTGCTAAGGAGAATAGGCAGATGGTGATCTTACCCATCTACTATTGAATATTCACCAGGCAAAAATATACATATATCGCTGAATAGAAAGTAAAGCAAATAGAGAATGGCATATCCTCCAAACGGAAAGTGTCACATTACAACTATTATAGAAATGAGTTTTGACAATACTGACTTTCCAAAGAACCAAGTCACGTTATTCGTAGCTTGCTGTGTTTAAATGTTGCTGTACCTGTGTGTTGGTGAGTACTGCTGGGCCTTTGCACAGCATGGGCACAGCCAGCCACACAAGCCAGCCAGCAGCAGGTTTTTACTTTTTTTAGCAGAATTCTCTTCAAGTGAGATAGTTCCACAAAGCAACGGAAAGAATCAGTCAATGGAGCTGGATCAGTTTGTGTCGCTGATGTCTGCGTCACACCTGGTTTCCCCTCCCCCTGACTGATCAGTGCTTTCTATGGTTGTATGTGCTGAGTGTCAAAATCACCGCGCAAATTTCAAAAATTCTGTGGGTTGCCTTGAAAACACATCAAAAGCCTATAAAAAAATATAAATCAAAACCCAACACCTTCAGAGAAAGTTCTGATCAAATATTCAGAAAGAGGAAGCAAAATAATTCTTCTGTTCGGAAGACAACGTGACTAAGGTTAATTATTTAGCACTGCTGCAGCTTCTGTGTCTTAGTAATTCCAACTGTATGTTTGTGTCTCATCTGTTGAATATTTCATGAAAATTAATTATTGAACACGGAAGAAGAAATAACCTTTTTGGTCAAAGCTGACTTGGGAGTTGGCGTATAAATTGGCATATGTTTTCTGACTGATTTGTCTTGAGCACTATGAATAATAATTATTATTTGGAAGAAAAAGTATAAAGAGAGAGAGAGAGAGAGAGAGAGAGAGAGAGAGAAATGTGTTATCTCATTACTATTTGAGAATCAAGTATTTGCTAAAATCATAATATTATGAAATTGCAACCTCCATGTCCAACAATTAGAGCAAGTATTATGAAATAATGCAAATTGTAATTTTCTAATATAATAACAACAACACTTATCTTTAGACTTACCAAAAGTAAATATATATATGTAATATATAAAGATATATAATTGTGTTACTCATTCCTGAATTAAAAGAAATGGGTATTATTATTTTGATTTGTGGTGAAGATGACACAAACCACTGATGAATTATAAATAATGAAAATATCTATTGTGTTATAATATTGGAATGTCAATAATGCTAAAAATAACCAGAGTAATAGCTTTTTCACACATTCTGTTCCCTGTGTTTTTGTCCGTAATTCTTGAATTAAAACAAAATTCAGTGATGATTGTTGATTGTATTGGACAATTAAAATCTAAGTCTGACTTCAGTTTAATTTAATGTTGAAAAATTGGTAGAATTTCATGATCAGTAAAATATTTGGCACAAAAGATTTTTGCTTAGAAAATATACAAGATTGGAATAAGACTAAAAACAAATTAAAATGAGTGAACTCTATATTGTAACAATCAACAGGACTGAAATCTAACAGAGAAATTTATGTACACTATTACAGATGTTATGCTCTCTTAAATAGAAGTATCATTGAGACAGCCATGGCATTCATAAAAATGCTATTATCCGGGAAATTGCAATTTCTAAAATTCAAATTCCAGAGGGGCCTGTCAAGTTGTTGAGTTTCACCTCTTCTCTTCACGGCAGAAAGAAAGCGAAAATGAGGAAAACTGCTCGTCTTGTAAATTACGACTGTCATGAAGACACTGGGAAAGGTGTCAGAGTGTGCTCTCTATTTTTCTCTCTGTCACAGCCCTGAGTGCGTTTCTGAACCGGCTGAGGAATTGCTGAGGTGATTAGGCCTGTCTGTCAAAGCGGCTTGGACATGCCTTGAAAACCTGATTGCATTGAAATATTCACTGGCTGGCAAGAGCTGCTTCACTCTCACTCCCATCTCTCTCTCTCTCTCTCTCTCTCGCTCTCTCCTCTCTTGAGTGGCTATTTGTATGCACTGTGTGTTGTGTGGAACTTTTTATGAAGTATATTGGATTGGCGCTGACTGTTCAGTGGCTGTGTGTTTGGATATGGGAATCCCACTGCTTGCCCCAGGCAATTAGAATCAGTATTCATCCCCTGCCCTCTGCTAGCCCGCTTCTGATTGGCCCTCCAGATGGCAGCATAAGTAGAGTGATAGTCAGCTGCTCTGCCTGGCCCTGCCCATTCCAGTGTAGCCGGCTTCTGCTCCAGTTCATATCCCGGCCTGCTCTTCAGGACTTGAGACAGCGTTTATTTGGTGCTATACGTGTGTGTTTTTTTCCTCCCTCCTTTTTGCTCCCCCCGACTTCCTCAACCGAGTCGTCTGCCGGTCACATTATCACTTTTGAAAAAAGCCCTGCGACAGGATTATATGTGCATGGTGTTTCCTGGAGTCTAACCTTCTGGCAGAGAGACATCGGAAGAGCTTTTGGGATGGGATTGTTGCGTGAGCTTGATAATGGTAAGGACATAGTGCTCTGCCTTGGGTAGCCTTATTTTCTATTAAACATGGACGATGCACGGTTCGTCTTAGGCTCAGCCCTTTTTTTCTCTCCCTAAGTCTTTATACTGATTTACTCTTTCATTTCTCAGTACCACCGACCTTAATATCCGTTCAATATGGGAACAAACATGACAGCAATGGAGGACCTCTTTCACATTATCTGACTTCAAATATCTTGCCCAAGTGAAACAGACATATGTGTATTTTTCAACCAGGGTTCTCGTTTGCCTTGTAATATTTCATCTTCCTGACTTCCCAGGTCTAGACTGTATTTCAACAGTCTGCATACCCTAAGTAATTAACACCCTTGTAATTTAAATTGCCCTCCCCTCGGAGGTCAAATCATTATTTTGAGAGCTCTAACATTTTACAAACACAGCCCCTGTAAATGTACACTCTAGTAATAGTCTGACGTTATGACAAATTGCTGCGAACCCAGACACTGCCGCGAATTGGCTTCCAAAGTCAAAATTGATCCTGTGTGTCTGCGATTTTATTTACAGACATTAATGTCGTCTCTAGTTATGTTTTTTTCTCTGTATGTACATTGTCATACACAACAAAATATCTAATTCTGTACTGAAAGGCATACATTGATGTCTGTCTGTCTGTCTGTGTTTGATCATACAGAGCTCTCAGTTCTCAGTGTACAAGCACTGATGATTTATACACACATACAAGGGACAGCATATTTTGCTTTTATGAAAGAAGGGAAATAGCCACTACACATTTATGGTCAGTCCTGGGTATCTTGTTCATTTGATATAACATTCACTTTGCCCATGAGCAGATTTGCCCCAGAGCAATTAAATTAATAGCGGTATTTTTTTCTCATGTTTGAGTTGACGTCCAGGTTTCACGTCTGTGACAAAAAATTATGTATCCTTTTGAAGCTGTTCTGTAATTCTGGAATCAGTGTCAGTTCTGTTTAAACGTCGGTAATGAGTTAGAGTGAATTAGCTGTGTGTACCTGTTCGTGCAACTCTACTAAGTAATTCTCATTTTTCATGAGCAGTTGTGAACGTTGGCAACCAGCAGAAAATGCTTGTCATTATCGTAAAAATGAAATTTTACTCTGAAAAGGGGGAGTTGACTCTGTGTAACCACCGAACATGTACAAGTGTATATGTCAGTACAATATTGATAAATATTCTGGCCTCACTGAGTCGGAAAGTGACAGTCCATATTTTCTATTTTTTTTCCCCGGATAATTTATGTCTTGAGTTTGTGCGATGTAAATGACGTTTATGCCGTGCCATGTTTTAACCTTCGATTCCGACTTTTCAGTAATGCATTTCAGCCATCATAGCAGGCATACCAGCCATTGCTTACTTAACTCTACCCCTCATGAAAATTTTGACAGCTTGTTATGCTGCGGAGCAATCCTTGTCATGGTTTCGAAGAGGTTTTTTCAACTGAAAAGAAAAGAAATTTGTACGATAATATCCAAAGAAAAACAAATTATGCCCATAGATTTATGCTAATGTGGAGGCTCACCCATTGCATAAAAATTGCCTTTTTTCTGAAACAGTGAAAGTGTGTCAGATATGTAACAATTTACTCAGACTTGTCGACAGTTTAAAATTTTTTACCATATTTTCCTCAAGAACTTCAGGACAACCTCACTTTGTTCAGAAAAATTCATTGACATTTTTGATTCGCCAGGTATGGGATGTCTAGACTTGAGGTTATAGATTTGCCGACATTGTCTTTGTGACAAGTTGTCTGTCTGCTAACATTATCTGCCCCTCTACTCCGATGAATGCATAATTAGGGAATACGTAGAAATTGGAGTGTGAAATGACCAGGTAAAGGGGTAATTTAGGGAGCGATTTGAGCCCAAAAGCTCTGTAATATTGATCACTTCGAATAAGCACTCAAGTTTATGTCAGTAGTTTTGCGATGCGCGTGGGAGGTATTAGGACTGGTCATTTACAGCGGGAAAGAGTGCTATCTGGCGAATTGATCTACCAGTTTGCTATGCATGTCATGACATCGACAGCCATTTACTGGGAGCGTAGACTACTAGGCTAGATTATTAAACACCCTGGCATGTTAGCCGTCCCTCTCTTATTCAATTTAACCTGTTCAGTCAAACGTTTTTTTGACAGCTGAAAAAAGTGCCGAATTGTTGAAACTGAATGATTCCTATTTTGTCTGTTAGTATCTGTCTGGCTTTCAGAACTCACTAATCCCATAATTCAAGAGTTTTCAGAGTGTCTGTCCGTTTCTTTTTACCCATATCGCCTTGGTTACTTCTTTTATCGTAACAAGAAGAAGTGGGCGTGGCATTTCAAATATCACAATTAAGTGTACACGCTCATTCATGTGTGTAATTGTTTTAAGAAGAAACAGTAATTTCTTTCATTTAGATCTTCTTCACTTAGAAAATGTGTCCAGCCAAAAACCTTGACAATATTAAGTATGACAAAATTACAATTTATATATAGTATTCAAATAAAGAGAATATATGATATGGTGATTGAAATATGAAAAAATACACAAATATGTAGCCAAACTCAGTTACTGACATCAGGTAGAGAAACTAACTCCAATACGTAATCTTCATATGAATTGTTACATGTATTGGGGAATATTGTATATTTGTGACAAACTAGTCATGCTCTTCCAATGAAATCTACAGAATTGTCACATTTCAATGTCTAACCTTGTCTATTATTCGTGTTAGAAACCCAGAAGTTACATAAGCACAGCAGGAGTAGAAAGGGGGTGATCATGAAATATTGTTCAGCATTTCTAGTTTGAAAAATTTACATCATTCTTGAAAATTTCCCACGCCTTCTGTATGCCTACATTTTGTTGTTGTTTGTAATACTGGATGCACAAGACTATTGAAAAATACAAATTACAATCCAATGGTGTTTTAATTTCAATCAACAGTAAATGATTCCAGAACGGTTCAGTGAGCAATTTTATCTTTTCTCCAACCCGGGGCTGATGAATTTCATTTCTGTGTGGTGTTTTTTTTTCAACAGGCTAAGTAGCCTGGCTTTTGTAGTTTATGTTTACACCACTGCTGTAAGGTGTGTTTCTCTCTGTAAATTGGCAATCAGTCATTTCTTCTCGTTTTTCAATCCATGTATTTATACGAGTTCAAAATGAGGCATTCTATCACGCAACTCTGATATATAGTAGATAGGCTTCTGTCATGAAATATCATTTTGGCATTAACAGGGTAAAAAATAGTGTTTACTCATTTTACATTATGTACGTAACATGGTGCTTTTTCGCACACATTTTACACATGGATATTCAGATGAGCCTGTACACCAAGAGAGGTAAAAAAATTTACTTATATATACTTGAAATACTGGACTCCTTAGCAGCAACCTATTAGATTAATTCATGAAAGCTTACAGCCAATAGGAGTTGGCTACACATTTGAAATCCTGTGGTAATAGCCAATCATGTTGCAGGGCTTGGGTTGTGTTCTTTTTTCCCAACTTGAATAATATTTCAAGACTGTAGGTTGATAGGGATTGTTAGCCACAAAGAATGGACTAGACATACATGTTCCAAGAAAACAAGCTGTCAAATCATGTATATGTAGGTGTCAAATTGGCTAAAAAGCTTATCGAAGAAAAGATAGAAATGTTTGACAGACATGGCATAACAAACAAACTAACCACTTCATTTTACATGGGAGATTAAAATCACACGCTATCGATGGATCTTTTGACTTAGATTTATGCTCAATTTTCCTTGCTACTTATCTCTAGCTGACTGGCAAGAAATGATTAACTTGCAAAAAGAAGCTTTGATGTATGTAGTGTAGAGTATTATGTAGGGGTGACTTCTGTCTCAAGAGTCAAACACCTGCCTCAGTCATTAATTGTGTTATCAGGAATGTGAAATATGTATCCTGCTTTAATAGCTCAAATGCAGCATTAATTATGTCAGACCCAGAAAAAAGCTTACTTATGGTTTTCTTTTAATGTGAAATGAATTTTGTTAAGGATGAACGAACCAGAACTGGAATGGATGCATTTCTTCATCTAGTCAGATCTTTGAATAGGGAGCATATAAAGAATTGCAAAATAATTTATGAAAATTTGGAAATGGATGATTTTATAATATTCATGTATGGGCCAGCCCGTGGGCAATTATGTTATCTTTTCAGCTAATAGAATAAGCTATTTCCTTGAAATGTTGGAGTCAAATTCATAAAAAATTGTGAAAAAAGGCACAAATTTGAAGAGGCACAACCTCCAAGTCAGTTTTTATAGACTTGAAAATTGCAGTGGAAAATGTCATTGATTTAAAATCATGTGGAATAGCAGATTTGCCTCTGCAATGGGCACTATAGCCGTGCAGAAGCAGAATCATAAAATTTTCATGTTGACTGGAATTTTCCAATTATCTGACCTAAATAATTAACATGGCACTGAGATATTTGATTTTAGCCAGCACATTTCATGGACACTCATTTACCGGTCTTAATTGCCAAACCTTGTTAACGAGACCTTACCCACAGATAAAAAACAGCATTGTCCTGTGAATTACGCCATTATGGTGAATCAAATATGATAAAAGTGATGATAGCGTGAATGTTTAAACTGACTGTAAATTGATATCTCTTGTACACATGCAGAAGCAGTTTTATTTTACATCAGAAAAAGAGAAAAGTCGTTAAAATGTAATCCGTTTATTTCCGCAACTTCAAATATCAGCTAATATGATATTCCCGCACAGTAAATTAGTATTTACTATTGAATCTTTTTCAGAAGAAACTGCAACATTGAGAAATAATCAAATGTATGTTGATAGAAATGTCTTGGCTACCTTTTTAAAGATGGCCTTGGTATAAGGGATAAACATACTGTACTGTGAGTGGTGTTCGTGCTGACTCTGCATGTTGGCTCTCTATTGGAATTTGTATCAGTAGCAGGGGACTGACCTGAAGGTCCCTTAATCTGGATGTGTTATTTCTTCTCATATTTCTCTAGGTGTAATGAATATTACAAATTGTTTATTAACCCTTCAAATTATCCTGTTATTTCATCATGCTTCCCCTACCCCCACCCATGTCCTTTCACATTTCAAATCCAGAATGATTCACTTGAAAGTGTTTTTGTGTAGGTATCTTGATGGATTGTTCGTACGTCATGCAATTTCCTTGAACTTCATGTAAAGGTCAAATAGAGTGGCTCAGTGGGTGTTAATGTTTGAAGGTACTTGCTTTTGTACAAGCAAAACTATTCACTCTCTATATTGCAATTGAATAGCTCCGTCTTACCTGATTAAATGCGTTGAAAAGAGGTATTAGTAAGCATTCTAACTGGGCCGTTTTTTTTTCCTGTTATATCCCTTCCAGCCAACCAAGGCCCAGTGACATCTGTGCATAACCCAACATATGTCAGCACATACGATTCAGAGGCAAACAGACAACAGACCAATGGAGACAGGTCCACAACCATGGCCACCTCGACAGACGACGCCAACAGAAACTATTCTTCATCAGCAAAAGAACACTATGCCTCTCTAGAAAATGACATCAGAATTTTGGCCCTGGAGCAAATTGTTGGGCCGGACTTGGACTTCCCAAACCTGTATAACCTGGAAAACACGACGGCCAAGAGGAACAAGAGCCGGAAGAAATATGCCACCACGGACTTCTCCGCCATGGGGATTGACTTGAGCAAGGACCCCAGCATGACTTTTAACTCCCCGGAGGGCGAGAGCAGTTCGGCGACCGAAGACGACAGTGCCGACGACACAGAGAAGAAGAAGAAGAAGCCAGATCTCTTTGCAGACATTGACTTCATCGACGACGGCGTTGAGGAGGTGGAGGACTCCACAGAGGAAGAAGAGGAGGAAGAGGAAGAAACCGACGAAGAGACGGATGAAATCGAAGAGGACGATGGAGGAGAGTGTGACAGCGACGAGGAAGGGACACACGATGAGAAACAGGACTTTGAAACTGACAGAGACAGTGAAACAGAAAGTTTTGACGCTGGAACCGAGTCCCAGAGTGACGAGGGAACTCTGACCAGGGGGTCCGGGAGGGGATTTTTGAGTTATTACACTAGCCTAGAGACGTCAGCCGCTCGGTACACAGGAGTCGGATGCGGGGAGAGCCCCGCGTCCGAAAGCGTGCAGAGCGTGTACTCTGACTCGGAGGTGGACGCTAAAGGTGTTGCGTATGAACCCTTGCAGCACAACACACCATACAACTCTGAACAGCAAACCAGCGACACCAGCACAGACTGTGAATCCACCTACGAAATGCTGTACAAAAGTTTCAGCATGCGCCAAGAGCACGAAATGGAAAAAGAAATAATGTACAATGGCAGGCAGCTGTCGCCTTACGAGGGACAGCCCGACTACGGCTACGCAAGCGAGACGTCTTACGATGAGAAAACCCCCGGGGATCTGTCAATCACTGGCACGAAGTATTACAAGGGGCCAGTCACCGAAGACCTGTACGCCATACCCAATAAACAGTCTATTAGTTCTGGACAAACTCAACACGGTGCCTCGGCCTCTGTCACCACAAACACGGCCGCGCAAGGAAAAGGCGTGAGCAAGAGCTTGTCTCTGCCTCCTGGGTGGCGCGAGGTGACAGACAGTTCCGGAACCTATTACTGGCACGTGCCTAGCGGTACAACTCAGTGGAGTCCACCGTCTCCCGTTCCACAGACCAAACCCAGAAATCTTGCTGCTGTTCCAAAACGATGGTCAACAGGACAGGTGAGTAATTTGTTTTGATTCTGTTTGGTTTATCATTTTATCGTTCTATGACTCAGAAAATTAAAATTTCAAGTTCATTTCAAGGCCTTATTTTCAATGCAAAGCATGAGGAAATGTATGCTACTTAGAGCAAATTTTAATGCATGGTTTATGAAGTTAAGTATTTCTCAAAGGAACAATGCATTCTGATCTTAAGCAGGTATGAAATCGATCCCAGGCCAGGAGTGGCACATGTAAAACAGTGTGTATCTTTGCGTCAGAGGCGGAATAAATCTATTTATCCAGGAAATCTTAATCCCGACTGCTATGTTTGTACGCACACTAAGAGCCAGTCGACGTTAGGGACACAAAAACAACACGAGGAACAAACAGGCAGTGGTTTTGAACAAAATCAATGTACCCGGTACTTCACTGATGTCTGTAACTCAGTACATGAAAATATTCGTAGCTTGACGCACTTTGAACATAGCTCGTAACAAGTGACAGCGGAAAGCCCACAGAACTACGTGTACAACTATAACAGCCACTCATGTAGTTGGCGCTCAGTGAAGATTTTTCGATCAACAACTTTGACGGATGATGGACTGACCTTTTCTACCGCAATTGTTATCTCCCTCGATTCAGCACAAAATTTTCGTATGGACTATTGATGCGGTGTTTACAGTTGTTACGTAGTGGTAAATCCTAGTCGTATTTACGACTGCTGCGTAAACAGTCACTGAATAAATTTTGCACGCATTTACGAGCACTGGATATTACTACCGTTTTTAATCGAAAACCGTCCGTATACGCACATGACAGTTGTGACAAAAAAAAACACAAAAAATCTGGCGTACATTGTTACTGCATTACTTTGACCAAAAAATCACCCAAATGCCGAACGGTGATCATATGAACTCTGCTGCAGGTTTCTGGACTAAACGACCCCAACCGACCGGGTCCCAGTCAACTGTGCCGGGCTCGACGTCTACTCTATCAGCGTCAACTCAAACTTTCACTCCAGAAAACTTTACCCCACAAACTGGAAATATACTAAATTTACCTTGAAAAAATTTCAAACTTTGTATCGTATTGAAAAATCTTACCAGGGGCCACGGAGCAAATTAAAAAACCAACAAACCCCAACATAAACAGTGGAATGATCATTAGTGTGCAAGGTCGCTGTATTATATGTCAGGGTGAAAAAATCTAGCTTTGAAATTTCTGGACTGTACAAACGGCGGGGCAGAATTAGACAAGATTACGACCAATGTGTTACCGCCGATGGTACATAACGTACTGTTGATAGCAGGTAGTTCGGTGTCCAGTGAGAACACGATTCCGAATATATCACGGCTGTTGATTTGAGTTGCCTCCGATCGAAAATTTTCAACACAAAGACATGATATCAATAATTTTGCGAGATTATATAAGTACCCGCTGTCTTCTCGCCAAATAGCTGTGATCAAGATATTATGATAGAAGCAATTGACCGCCGAACACCTGCTTGCTGATCTTATACACAACGTGTAAAAATTGATTATTCCTGCTGAGAAATACGACAGCAAATATTGCAATGTGAATTTCTTACTATCTTCCTCGCAATGGTTTTGCATCTGTGTTTATTTTATCACGGTCACTGGACCATTTCTGACGATTTTTACTAACAAAGAATCAGTTCACACTCATCGTGGGAACACATTGCAAAGACGTTCACAAAATTTTCATCACATTAATCACATTACCGTAATCCCCGTTTCAAAGACGTAGGAAATGTATAATGATTTGTTTATCTTGAAAAATCCCGAACTGAAGCCTCTAAATACAAAAGATTTTTCTTCTGAACAACTTCCCGACAACTTTACAATCACACTCTGGTCATCACATGGCGGTTGTAACCGTACATGTGCTGCTGCCAATGGAGAATCAAAGACTTCAAATCAACAGTCAAAACGTACGGAAAAAGTATCAATATCCAAGCAATGTAAAACAATAATTTTGATAAGGTCAATTTATTGTATATTATAAAAAATCTCCAGACCACTCGGAACAGCGTAAGATTATGATCTCCCTCATTTGAATACTACACTCACACGGTAGGGTAAAAATATGGGAACTCAGATCGTTATATACTGCTTCCGTCAAACGAGTCCGCTTATCTAAAGACGGCAAAAATGGTAAAAAAGACGGTAAAATGACCATAATTATTATTGCTTGTCTCTGTAAATTTTGCCGACTATTCGTTAGTAGTTGTCGAATTTCTTGAGTTTGTCCGAAAACTATTTCAGTGAATAACGTAAGTTTCAAGACACCGAGTGCGAACGCAATATCGATATGGAGATAGCAAAATCAGTCACAGACAATCGAGGAAGAACATAAGAGTCTATTAATCTGCGATTTAATTCATCCTAGGTTACCATGAAAGTAAAAAAGGTAATGTTGTGCCCTGTTGGGAAAGAAAAGTTGATTAAGTTTTCAAAAAAACGTCAGCTAATACTCAAACAATTTAGTTAAAAAACTAGCTCAGAAAAACGTATAGAGAAGAACGACATCACCGATCACGGCGATCTTCAGATCTTTTATCATGTTTCAGTCTGAACGGTCAACATTTGATGCTATAATCTATGTCAAGTGTCTCTTTTTGGTCAAATCCGACAGAGATGAATCAATCACGATTTAGTTTCATCGCCCCGACCCGACAGGAAATAATGAAGCACATGGGCACCTGTATACATGTAATCGTGGCATGAACGTATCCAATGCCCGTCCACTGCATGAGCCATTGACCGTGCATCTTGAGCAAACAACGGTTTTGGATGTCACGAGAGCATTTTTTCCGCAGTCTGTGAGCGTTGAGTGGTTTGGGTAGGCTGCATACATGTAGATCGGAATCGAGTTGATTTCGGCGGAAAACAGTTAGAAAGTAGTTTTTCGTGCTCCGTCCAAATTGGATCCGCATGTTGCCGGTTTTGTCACAGTCGCTCGAGAGTTATTCAGCTCTGGGACTATTCGCCCATACGACGGAGTATACAGAAGCGAGAAATACCCGCTTCCCTCTTGTGACAGTGCATTCATGTCTTGTATGGCTATCCAATCATTATGCTGATCCTGATGTATGCTTTGCTTGAAATGCAAACCTGGGCTGGTTGACATCTAGTACAGAACAGAAGTATGCACAGGGGTTAGTTACTGTTATGAATAAATGAACTAATAGATTTATGTGCAGAGTGAAAGTTGCTCATATTTATGGCTTCTGTATACTCGTCTATGGGGCGAATAGTCCCAGAGTGAATAACTCTCGAGCGACTGTATTTCTCGCTTCTGTATACTCGTCTATGGGGCGAATAGTCCCAGAGCTGAATAACTCTCGAGCGACTGTGGTTTTGTCCATGGTAATCAGCAGAGCTGTGGTGGGAGGCCGTATAACGCCGGGAATACACGTCATCGACATCGTACGCAGGGCTATGCCACAACATACATCCAAAGGCGATCTATCGTAAAATATCGTACTGCAGGTCAAACAAAAACATCACCCATTCATAGGCCTACAGGTACACATATCAACGAACAAAAAGGGAGAGGCAATCTGCTTGAAACCATGAAGTAGTCCGTTTGTGTCTGAATTCATTGAGGCGCGTGTTCAGTAACCGTTGGTCAAGTTTTTTTCGTTCAGTAGTAAGAATCGTTTATTCATTGTTGACATCGTAATCGATCCGATGTACACAACAAATGTTTGATCGTTTGCACCTTTGCGCGTCCCCTCGTGATTGGCAGCTGTTTGAATGCTTTCATCTATTGTTCGTTGGACGCTTCGAACACAGCATCGAAGCAGTTTTGGCATAAAAAATCAACTTAAAATGGAAAAAAATGAGAGAATTTCGCCAACAGGGTGATGCCACAAGTATTCACAAAACGTAATATGTTGGAACAGTGCTTTAATTTACACCATGGTTGTTGAAAGATCCAGATTTTCGGGAGCATTCGTTGACGTTGTTACCATGTGCCACTCATGTTGGATTATGAATCCCCAGGGAGATAGGGGGTATTTATAGGCTCCCCTGCCTTCTGATCTTAAGCATGTCAGAGAATTGTTCTCATAAAACTGACAAGTTCTGTATGGCCACCAACAAACGTAAACCGGTGGTAAGTAACTTATTTCAGATAAAAGTATTATTCAATATAAGAGACTGTTTCATTGAAATATATGTAGTTTGGCTAATACTTGAGACTGTGTTTGGCACTTTTGCGTTGTTTGGTTTCATCCTTGCAAGCATTTGGCATGTTGAGGTATCGGGTAATGTCTTGCCATCTTTTGTATTTTGATGTTAAGGTGGTATGTGTCTCGGGGATCAAAATTTTACAATTCTCTTCTGGTCTACAGGTTGTCAGGGCTCATTTTGAAGCTCTCCAAGTAAGAAACATTTTCATCATCTTCGTTTCATGAAAATCAAAATTGTAATTGTTCCCCATAGAGTTAGCATGAGGATGGCGGCCATTTTGATTTTGAAATATTGGAAAATGTTAGGTAATCTGTTTCTCAAGTACCTAAATTTGCAAGGTGATCCCTGATTTTTAGTCTTGCTCTATTAAGAGAATGGTTAAAAAGTTTGATTAAACTTTTTAATCTTCTAATTTCAAGGCGCTTACTACCTTAATGTGAGATTTTTTGTTTACTGTCATCTACCAGTGTACACTCAGTAACTTCAAAATTCCATTCATATACGGTAATTTTCACTTACTCATCACAAAAGATGTAATTGAGAAATAAGGCCATCGAAAACTTCAGATAACTAAAAATACAAATAGATTGTTTCCAAATTAAGATAAATACCTATGGTTATAAAGCAAACTGTAGGATGGGTATGTTCAGTGTAGGATATTAATGAAAAGTAACTACCAGACAACCTGGCATTGAACTTTAAGAAGTAGCCTGCATGAACAAAACAGTACCTGCCCTTGATAGTCATGACTCACATACTGAATACCTTGTATACCTAACCTCTGATCTCAACATACCAAAAAATCGCAAATTATTTCCATCTACCCATAGGGCAGGTAATGGTAAAATTTCAACAAATCGGCCAGATGTTTACCTTCCCCCGGGCTGGCTGGCAGGCAGTTATTCCCTTCTCAGATGTATCATGAAGCTAGGTAGACTGTCTGTGGTTTGAACTTATTACATTATTAGCAAAGCAGAGGCCATCCCACCCTTAGAAAATGTGAATAGTATTTACCTACAAGCAAGAATACACGTATGATCATACAGGTTTCGCTGAAAGCAGAAAAATTGTGCCGGGAATATTAAAAGATGCATATAAGTACATGTGCATGTATTAAGTAGTGGTTTTCAACCTTTAAGGGAAATTTCACGTGAATGTCATGAATCATTTGGAGATGGGTTTTGGGATTCTAGAGAGAACACTTGCCGCGTTGACAGATCTTATTGATTGATGACCGCCTAAAGCTTTATCTAGCAACAAATTTTGGATGGTATTCCCCAGACAACTAGCCTTAAAAAGCCTAGTGACCAAGTGTGGGCAGATGGAATATGAGACACTCATAGATTATGCAGGTCGCATTGAGGCATCAAATCCTCTTTTCCAAACCCATTTTCCACTCCTCAATCGGTCATTTTGCCGTCGTTGTCTCAGATTGTGAAAATATGTCTCTGGCCGTTCTGATGATGCCAATCCCCATTCAATGTCAAGGAGCTGCTGGCTTTGGCCATTATGTCTAGATAAACGCTGTGGAAAAGAGACAAAACTAGTGATGGATTGATAATATAACCAGGATATTGCATGTTAGAGGTAGCAGTTAGTGCGATAAACACAGGTCAGATATTTATTCCCCTGTAAATTAGAGTTCAACTTTCTGAAAGTGTGTAATAATCACTCGATATCCGCACCATCCATCAAAAAGAAAATATCCATCGTTTGTAGCAGAACCTGGGGCGTGCCTGTTAGAAATGCCAGATACATGTTTCCCAGCAAAACAAGCCTTTTTTGTCGTACACAATGGGCAGAGATCAGACTTGTTCCCTTGTATACGATATTAACAGGCATTTTGTCTTCAATTCCAGTGTAAGTGGCTGGCATGCTGTGAGTGACGGCCACAGACATGGAGATTTGATTGCCTTCACTGCCAACATAATCTATTTTCCCGCGGTGCTTTTTTGGCTCTAATGATATCAGCTTCTTCCCTGATCATACCAGCTGTATTACAAAAAAAACGGAAGAAAAGTCCCGTTATTAACTTGTGATAGTACATTGTGCCAGAAATGTCTATTTACAGTTTGAGTTATTGAGATTCACGGTGCTTGTATTGTAAAACTTGATGAGAACAAAGCATTTGCCTTGTAAAATTAGCCTATGTTCTCTACCTACCCTGATCACTTTCCATAATTAAATTGACAACTTTCAATGATATTTTCACAATTTTTTAATGAAAAATAAATACATTTTCTTCCTTTCCTCCCAAAAGTATTTTGAAATACCATCTTAGCCTTGCCAACGCATTGTATTATGTTCAAAATGCAGTGCTATGGTTGACAAATGAATTCTAGTCTGAACTAAAATTTATTTGTCGACAATAACATTGGACATTTGCATTGAATATTAACATTGAACTCTGGGTATTTTGACATGATATTGGAGTAGGACAAGAAGCTGAAAATTGCAAACAGAGAATTTGTAATAGTAAATGCATCATAGATTTCAGCCAAATGAAATTTTATTGAGAGAAGATAAAGTATTTCTAAATCTGTAATAACATGAGAGTAAGAGACACTTGTATCACACATCCCTTGGATATTGCTGAGGTAAGTCCAATGTTCAAGCCTACTGAATGTTAATATTTACTCTGCAACTGTAGGGTAAGAGTGAAATTAAGTGGACACAGAAGTGGATTGTGTTGAATCAATAGTAACCTAGGGAGTCATAAGGGTTGGCAGTTAGGGATCAAGTACATAGGTAGAGCCCCCAAGAAAATTATAGATTAGTTCTTGTCCAGACATTGTGTGTAGCAGTATTTTTTGTGCCACTTTTTAAAGGCCCAGTCATGCTAACTTTTGATAATTTTTTTCATTATTTTTCTTGTGTATATGCTAATAACAATTTCTTATTCTACTTTCCAAAAGTACATTGAAACGCCAATTACATGTATTTATCTTGCCAACTCAGAGTCTATATGTGTAAAATGCACTGTTATTGTTTACATTTGAATTCTAGTCTGGACCAGAGTTCACTTGTCAACAACAACAAAACAGTTTACACATGTACAGGCTGAGTTGACAAGCTGAATGCTGTGTATCTCAACATGCTTTGGGCAGAAGAACAAGAAACTGTAGTTGACATTGAAACAAAAATTAGTGAAAAAATCATCAAAAGTTAGCACACCGGCCGTTTAATCACAGTTATGAAAAGTTTTTGTTTTCTGTCAGCTGATTACGTGAATGTAGATGAAAATTTGATGTAAAAGTGAAAATTTGACATCAAAAATGTGAGAATAAAATTTGATCAGTGTACACGTGAAAAGTGCGGCTCTGTCAATTAGCTTGTATCATTGACAAGAGGCTTGTCAATAACTATCAGAAATACAAAATGGTCTGCTTTTATAATTTGATTTAAGGAGGGCACAGTGTCCAGGATAACAGGGCGTGTCTGTAGTTTGAATTCGTAGAATTTTCCTGAATTGTTATGCCCCAGGCCCAGAGAGACTGAGCATGTCTTTAAAATGTGAAGTCTGTGAGCTGTGTCAATTTCAGCATAGAAATATTTGAAAAATCTTCCTTCATGAATTATTGTGGTTTTATCAAAAGATGTTCTCATGAATTTGGGTCAAGAAATGATAAAATACGCCAACGGTACTTGAAATCCCCACGAGCGATGTCAAGTCAGAATGAAGTTGCGTGCGACATTCCCAAAAGTGTTTGTCCCTCTGCGAGTGTGCAGCGTAAACATCAAACATCATTAATTTCCATATCTCGGAAGATTCCCCCTCGGGGGTAAATTTCCTCTGTTGGAAGTTGAATGAGTATTTGTATGAAATTTGAACGGTGACATCTTGGCTGTGGAAACCGTAAGAAGTACCAGGGAGAGCTAGAATGTAATGTATTCTAGAGCTTAGAATGGGGAGGGGCGTGGGTGGGAAAGAAAACTAGTGAGAACGAGAGGAAAGAGAATGGTATAAGAAGAAAGCCTTTTTGTGTGTATGATTCCATAAATACTAATGGTAACTGACGGACAAGTGTCATTCTCCAGGCAAACATTCGTAAAACAATAATCAGCTGTTAATTTACCACTGACAAAGAGAAAGACAAAAGTAAATTTATCTGCTCGAGTAATCTGGTACGGCCATTGAGAACACAGAGAGACATTTGATGTCACATTCTTAAGTCTTTATGTCAGTAGAAGCAAGGACTTCAAAGAAGAGTAGATTGACTTGGAGATAGTCTGGGCAAACAACTTGTCTGTGAGTCAGAAGCAGAAAACTCTAATCTGTGGTGGGACTTAACTTTTCCTTCATAAAATGATCAAAAAGGACATGCAACTACATAATCCTGACATGATGGGCTTTAGAGTTTAGGCTTATCTGATGGCTGCGGACAAGTACTGCCCACGTTATCTTCTTCAGTCTTTCTAGGAAAAAAAAAATCACGAGCCGATGATGAGATATCAGGTCTTGCCGTAATCTTTGCTGTCGATGGACTCGCGCAATTTCCCATAGTGTCATTTTCAGTAGATTTGAGGCTGAATTTCCTTTCTGAGCAAAGGGGGCGATGATTGCCGTGGCGTTGACTGACAGCTACATTTGCAGGGCAGAATGAGAAAAAAGAAATGACGCTGATATAGATTTGGTGCCGATATCAAGCAGAGTGGCATGTTATTAACTCCCAGATTGATTGATCAGTGCGTTTTCTATTGAGTAGAGATAGTTATATTGCCTGGACAATCACTGGATATTGGTATTTTAGTGAGTTAAACACACATGAAATTGTCCGCGACGTGGCTCGAAATCCACTAAAACCCAAGCAGAAAATAACGCACAAACAAGAGATGATTATTTCAACTGGCATTTTTTTTTTTTTGGCATCCAACTGACAGTTCAAACAGAGAAACGCAATCAAACTTTTCAATTACCATCAAGAAAGAGCACAGTTCAGCAAGTAACACGCAGAAAACACTCGGATCATAGGAAGCGGCAATTAACTAACGAACTAGATTTCATCAACAGCAGCGTATTTTTCCTTTTAATTCCATTTCCCATTTTGAGTCATAGGCGTACAATGCAAGACGTCATCCAGACGTCACTATAATTACACGTGCCCTTCTGCTTTGATCTTTGATGGCAATTTTTTCTCTCCGAAGGAAGCGCCTCAAGGGTGGAGGTATCTCAGCCATTGTGGATATGACATTGTTGAAGATTTATGCGGGGAGATTTGATGCATAACACGTTACCGAGAATATTACCGGTGTTGCCGCACCATCTGACCTTGCGCACAGACCATCTTTCAAATACACTGACATGTTTATGTCTCAAAGCTAAAAATAGTTTGCCAGGCAATCTTTTAAAAAAAAAATATTAATGTAATGTATTCACAGATGATTAATTTTATTCAACAAATGTCCCCAGGTTCTGGAACGTAATTTCAATTGTTGCATTGGAATGAGTTTTATGTCTTTGATGGGAGTTGTTAGAAATAATTAATCTTTGTGTCCAAAGATATCAGAATAAAATATGAAGTTTGAAACAATAATCTGTGATACCAATAAAATCAACTCAGAAACCAAGAAAGTGATATATCAGTTAGGGGTGATCTATTTGTTAAACAAATGACAGCAGTCATAGGCAGAATATAGTGCCAAGTTTTCAGTTTTGGTACAGGTCCGTCGTTTGCAGAGTTTGACATCTGTGAAACATTGCAAAGATGGTTATACTGTATTATGTTGTAATTTCACTGTTTATGACATCTTAACAGACAAAATATAAAATATAAAAAAATGTAACATCACAGTGTGGGCAGGGTTATGCTGTCTGCTTGAAAGCATCATTGATATTCATAACGTGCAAGGAAATGCTGCATTAACATGTCTTGTTAGCATCAGGGATACAGGAAATGCCAAGCATTTTATGATTTTAACAAGTTTTACAGCCAAGACACCGTCAATGTACGTCATCCAGGCCTCTGTAGTATTGGCATATCGTCCATCTTCATCCTCAAATTGATTTTTTCGTTTTCGTCAGTGACATTTGTTAACTTCTCAAGCAGATAGCTGCCGCTGAAATATCAATAAAATTCTAACAGCGTTAACCCCTAGTTCAGTTCCCAATGCAGCATTTGACCCATTGTGGGGGAAAAAAATAACTGTAGAGACAGTATATGAAAGATGGACTTTGATAACTTCCCTTTTAGCTATTTTTTCTAAAGCAATTGATAACTTTCCTTTTAGCAATTTTTTCTAAAGCAATTAATATTTACATGAGAACTTTGGCAAAAAGTCCCCCCTGTGAAAATGAAATGAATAATTGATACTGTGATTCTACTAACTGTATGGTGAACGCCCTACAGTTAAGTTGCATAGCCGTGGTATGCAGTTGTTTGCCATGCTGAAATGTGGATAGTAGACAAGAAAGACCTACTGGTACCAGTTATTGTCATATCACAGTCTCTTTGGATTAAATTTCACTCCAAAGGAAAAAGAGTGAGACACTTTCACAGAGAATTTGAAGATTACGAGAATCGTAATTTGATTCTGAAGATATGAACTGCTAATCAATTATTTTTCCGTGTAGCCGCACAGGATGTCAAAAATTTGCATTTTAATTAAAGCAGGTGATGACTATCTTGGCCACGTTAAGCATTCTTCACCTGTCTTGATCGCGTCTTCAGAATCCAATTCAGTGATTCAGAGAGGGACATTTAGATTCTTTGTGTCTGTCAGGTTTTTTGGTGTGGCCATGTAATTGTTTGCCCACGTGTGCTAATAGATGGCTCTGATGAATTATCTCAGGGTTTGTTTGTGAAATCCCTCAAGAACAAAAGACAACTACGAAAGGGAGAAGGGTTGAAATATACAGATATTTTTGAACTTTGTCATTCAATATTGGCATTGGAAAAGGAGGTCGGTCTATGTGATCAGAAATTTTGAAGAGGCTGATTCATGGCAGGGCAGTGCTGAGTCATTCCAACTCGGACAAAAAATGTAAATAAATAAAGGCAGCTGGAAAAGTTTTTTTTTTGCCAGATATTATGATATGACTCAGCAGGTGTACGGGTGGAAAACAAAGAGAGGCCAGACAGTTTTCATCCGTGAAAACAAAGTGCAAGACATGACATGATACACCGTAGTAGAGTCATCATCATGTTGCCCCTGGCAACAAATATAAACAAAACCAAACAAAAGAGACCGCATGACTGTGCCTGTTTGTGGCCTTGTCTCTACAGGTGTCTCATCTTCAGAAGCTTTGCTGTTGCTCACCGTCATGCAACGGTTAGCAGACAAGTGTCTCCGATTAGCAAAGAGAACTTTTAGTACAAAGATGAGTTTCAAAAAAAATGATCTGCAAAAGCTCGTAATTTGAAAGTCTGTGTCAGAATTATGTTGTTCACTGCAATTTAAAGTGACTGGCTGAAGTGTAAGCAGAAAGGAACACCAACCGTAGACAGTAGTTTCTCTACTGTCTATGCACCAACAAACAAAGGCAAAGTTCGCATAAATTCATTTTTGTATGATTCTGAGTTTGAGAGTGTGTTTCATTCCATTTTTGAGTCAAAAGAAATCCTGCACATTTCTTCCGTGACAGCAATTCAACTGTGAGAAAAATTCAGAGACACCGTATCATACATACAACCTCACACCCTGTGACTATCAATTTCCATATATTCACAGCAGAGTACTCTGCGGTGCGTGGTTGCCGGGCTAGATGAATTGTGTGAGCTGTGTTAACAGGATTACATCTTCTACCTTTGCTTGATTGCCTTAACTTCTGACATTTTCCATCCATAGCTGTTGATTTAATCTTTGCCCTGCATGTAGCGGGGCAGATCTGAATACTAATTAGGGTTCAGCCCAGGTTACAGAATCCCTGATTACATTTTGCAATAAAATTTAGGAGAAATGGTTATAGGGTTTTAGGGGCCGATACGGAGTTAAGAATAGAGCTCCCCTCAATGGGTAGAACATTCCACTCAGACACTGAGGAAAGAGTGGGACACATGTACAGTGCTTGCATTGCAAGTACCGTATTTTGGAGATAACAGGTACAAAGTGTAGACTTTAATTCATGTGGAAAATTTTCCATAGAATTTGACTTGAAAAAAATTTGCTGACTACCGGTATGTCGGCTTTGGGGGTGTTTCAATTCACTGCTAGCCACTGAGGGCTGTCAGCGGATCCAGCCGAGCAGTTAGGCGGAGAAAATTATGAAGATAATAGAAAGCTACAGAAATTGACACAGCCAGGCAAGCGTGAACATATTGCCCCAGTCACAGCATGCAGAAACTGTAATCAAGAAATCAGTCTGTTTGGAAAAGATGTGGTATTTTCATACTACCGGAAGCAAATCCTGCTTCCATTGTGATCACATCTAGGTCCATCGGTGATATACATTTTCTTTCTCTCGTGGGAAGCAGGTGGTAGGTCTTACTTCACCTAACAGGCTAATAACACACTAGCAGTAGGTCTGCTATATTGAAAAATAAAATGATTTTGGAATTTCACGTCGTTGAAATGAAATTGAGTGACCCCTCCCTTAGATAGATGAGAAGAAATGGTGGATTCCTTCAAGCAGTTGCAGTTGAATTTGTGTATCCCTAGGTAGTGTTGAAGTAGAATGGCACAGCTAGCGTAAAAAGATTTCTTCAAGCTGATCATGAATACTGTAATCTGCGGGAGAATGATCTTTCTGCATTCAACCCTAAATGTACCATGAGGCGTCGTGCAGCATCAATCAAGATGTGTAATGTTTGTACGCCACCTCAAAATTCTCAAAGGATTCTGAAATTTGTGAGCAAAATCACACAATGGGGGACTTGGTCGTATGTTCAGGAGCTCCCCTTGGCACATGTAAGTGAATTACTCTATTCAAGCAGGATGATAAGTTGTGACTTTTTGGAAGAAAGATTAGTTCCGATGATAAGTTGTGAATTTTTGGAAGAAAGATTAGTTTCGTCAGTATTTCATGCATCTGAAATGTAGACCCATGCAGACATTTACACAAAATGCCAGTGCAAAAAACTCTGGAATAACCAGTGCAGACATCAGTGATATGTCAGTCAGTTATTATACTCCTCAAAAAGTCTATTTTACTAGCAGTTATGGGAGCTTCTAGCACCCATTCATTGGTGATATACTTTTTTCCCCTGTTTTCCGTAGAGAATTGCCAGACGTTTATGATGTACAGTGGTATAGTCTGACCAATGTTTGATGGACATGCAGTCCCGTTGCAATGTTGCAGTGAGTTATGTTCACAGGGTGTGACCTTTGCCTGGCCCTCTCGTGACCTTTTCAAGTACCAGCCTTATTCACCCACTCGTTTTTGAATGCAGAGAGCATCATAAAAATTCCTTCAGCGGCTAATGTTGCTTCCAGATGCATGGGCAATTTGGATCAACCCGTACCGGTATACTCTCTGTTCTGAATATGTGCAACTTGGAATCGCTATTACCGAAGTATATTCAGAACTTTCTTCGCGAAATGCGATATATGACATTTCGTAGTCCTAAACGTGGTCGTTGCAGATCATTCTCTCAGTGTCATTGTTGGCACATAAGTTCAAGAGCAATACAGAACAAAAAGAACATTATTAAAATGCAGCAGAGTATTGAAATAACCAGGTAATAATATCAAGGTGATCAATTAGAATATCCTGTGATTAAGTACAGGAGAGTTAATTCCCTTCTCGGAATCACTGAGACAGGGTATAGATCTTCTAGAGAGGCCGGGCTCGTTGAAAAAATCCATCTACTTCATTACTCTGACTGTTTGCATATGTCTCTGTAGACACAGACACTATTGATAATCAGTTCTCGTATCATTCTGCCTCAAGTTGCTCTCCAAAACCCCATCGCTGCAAAATCTACTCTGAGTTTTATTGCTAGCAAATCAATTTACCAGGTGATTGTCCCCCCCCCCTTGCTCTTCCAGTATATTTAAACAAAAATCTTTCATTTCTCGATAGTAACATGCATCGTTTGTATTTAATTGCTATATTTAGAATGAGGCAGTTAATCTTGCTGTACGCTAAACAGGGAAGATTAGGTACTTGGGCAGCAAAGTGTGTACATTTTAATGGCAGCTTGCTATTACATGTTTCAATTGACATTGTTTGAAATGTGTCATTTTGAAGAACACGGTGTACTCATTTGGCAGTTGAAGTCACCGGGGATTGAAAACACAAAGATTTCCCTCGTGTCAACTCCAAAGTGACCTCAGTTACAAAATATATAATGAGAGGGGGAGGGGGGGGGGAACCTGAAATGGGGAAGCCAACGGTATCAGTTCTTTCGTAATGAGCTCAGACAATTGAGTGGATTCCTCACTTGAGAGTCCTCAGACATGGCCGAATAGAATAACTATATTTTGAAAATTATGGCAGAATTACAATGCTAAGGGCCCTTCAGATATTGACCCGTGGGATCCAGTAAGACTTATTTGATTTGGCTTTGCCAGTCAATTGGCTGAACCCGCTGCTGTGTAGTGTTGGAGTGATGATGTCAAAGGGAGGGCTGAGGAAATCCCATGGCAGACGGCGGCAATGCGTGCTCAAATTTAGCAATTTAGTTAGGCGCCAAACTTTAATGCCGGGACCGTACTGGAATTAACCCAGCCACTGATGCATACCAATTTCCGCGACACAACTCCTGCCGTGTTTGTGGGTATTCCTATGTCTTTCGTACAATGAAACCGCTCATTGGATTAGGCTTGTCAGTTTGAGTTTAGCGAATTTTCTGTCTGATGTGTAGCAATGTGGCCCTGATCGATAGTAGAGTAAATAGTGTCTGGACAGATTTCCTCCTTTGAATTCTCCTCTGTAAATCCGTGCAATCCAAACTGTGTGTCTTCAAAACCGTGCATTGATTCTTGACAAAAATAATCACCTATCTGTCGATGAGACTATTACCTACGTGCAAGCCGCATTATTCTTCTTGAATTAGAACAAAATGTTTTTGCGTAAAGCTCAGCAGATGCGTCTGTCAGTTTGTTTGTCTTAGACCACAGATCAATATGTCCCAAAGACCCAGCGATGTGTGTCCATGATTCTGAGTTTTCAGAGCATGTTTTCCTTTCCCATCGTGTAGTCACATGGATCTCAACTCGTCGGCACGATTTAAAAAGCACACATATTGGTTATAATTCCCCCCAACAGCGTAGTATTATATCTTGTTTGTCTCAGGTGGTGTTGATGCTGTGTTGATAAGTTGATGACGAACGAGCTGTACAACACTACGAGTCCAAATTTGGGGGACAGTTATCTGTGGCACAATCATCTCTGATTGGATGGGTAACAGAATTAATGCAAGAGCGAGGTGAAGGAGAAAAAAGAAAATGACTCAGATACATGTAGGAAGCGACTTTCAAAAACATTCTGCACAAAACCTGAAAGAGATCTTCATGAAGCTGTAGAAATTTTCATTTGTGGGCTATCTCATGGAGAAAGTCTGCTCGAAATCAGAAGCAAACCTTCGTAAAACTCCAGTGAATTTCAGTTGACTTGAAATAGAAACTGCATACATTTGCCGCAGACGTATACTGTGAAATCAAATTCCAGACGTGATGGGCCTGACTGAAGCCCAATCAAAGATGTATCTGGTTGACGTACTCAATAAATAATATAATCCTGAAATGTTTCCTTCAAGTCATCTGTTGGTGAGTTCAGATGATACTTGCACAGAGCACAGTGTGGGCAAACACTCAAATTGATTATCGGCAGGCTGTATTTCACTAGATTGGAAAAGCAGCCATGGTGTGCCCTCAAGTACAGTCTATTATCCAATGGCATTGGACTTTTATAAAGTTCACTCCACGGTGTTCAGGGTATTGAACCGTCGCTCTGGTTGTTCAAGTAGTAGTTCTGTGCGCATTTTTTGATGCTATGTTGTGAATATGCTTATTCCTCATACTGTCACAGTGGTGCCATTAATATGAAAATACAAGTATTTTTCTGGAATTTTTTATGAGACCTTGGGAATAACTCTTTTGGGAAATGGCGACATGAGAACTGTGTTACTGTCAATGTTTTGATTGAAACTATACAAACCACACATCAGGGTATCGGAATACAAACTGCAGCAATAAACACAGGTGATAAGAGGCCAAATTTATCCAAATTTATGGTAACAGCAGCTGTCATGTGCATAAGGCTATATTTAGTAAAACTCCTACGATCACAATCATGGCTATTCATCGTGTCCTAAACTTATAGTGTGCTGTCGTGACCATGGTAATTAACACATTGTATCACATTGCTCACTTGTATCACATTGGTGCAAACTGTTCTGTACTTCCAGGCAGGCGCTCATCAGATGCTGCTAGGTGTAGTTACTGCAAATTTGATGTTTGAAACGTGAATGGTTGATGTTGAAACCAGAGGTAGTATTTGTCGGTTTTTTTGCCGCTGCACTGAATATACATGAACAGTGCTTGGTGAAGTTCTTTTTCACAACGTGCATACATATAGTCAGTGAAGATGAACATGCTGTCAATCAAAATATCAGAGTGAAAAGAAGTGACAGTTCAGTTCAAAACAGCTGTTACTACACACTGTTGAAGCAGCGTTACCTTTTCACGGAATATTGATTGCTTTTTTAAGAGTCAAGACTTCAGAACTCCAAGACCCAAAAGGTGATTTTTTTTAACCTCATGCCCAAGAAAAAATTTGGATCTTGTGAAATGTGATCCTTAGATGGACTAGTACATGACATAAAACAAGGACACCCCTCACCCCCACTTTTGTTCTTCAAAATGAGTCTGCACTCAACAGTATACTTCCTCTGTCAATCACAGAACGTAGTTTGGTTAGCAAAGTTCCCTGATAGCACAGACAGAAGTGTGGTCATGACCTAGCCAGTTTTATGTACGTGTTAGAGCTCTTTATTCCGCAGAAATGAATATGTACAGTAGAGAAGGAACAAGCATTACACGAGTTATTTGCAGCTGTCGGTATTTTCACTCTCAGGCACTTCATACAGAAAAGTAACTCTTAGTACGAACAATTGTAAAACTGAAGTGTTTTGGGTGAATAGGCGTTTTAAAGCAAGGTAAGACATGACCTTGCGTTCCCTTCGGCAGGTTGAGTGACAATCAGGAGTTGTTTTGCCAGTCACGTCGTCGTAAGTCCAATAAAACCAGGAACTAAAGTCTTCTTTTCTGTACCCTGGAATCTGGAATGTGAAATCACCATTCAGTTCAGCTGCAACTGTTCAAATGACATTTTACAAGCGAGTGCGTTTCTGCATGTTGCATTGCTCTACTGCATATTGTCCTTATCGTCTGCGGGCAGGTTACCCACTCCGCATACCAATCAGCTAGACATTTTCGCATCAAGGAAGTCATTTTAGATTTTTCTCACTGGATGCGCACGAGAGTATTCATCAATTGTACCGTGATAGAGATAGAATTATTACAGCATGTGTGAGACTGCGTGTTCTAAGCTTGTACCATACCAATGAGTGTTTCTGAAGTGCAAAGCTGTACAGTTACACAAGTGTAGCTTTATATGTACGTTTTAGGGTTAAGTAGACAGAATATGAATAAACTCCCCGTGGGAAAAATATATATATTTTTTATAGCTGGATACACAGCTATATTTCATGGTCAGGTGTGCTGTGCAGAACTCTGTTGTAAAAAAGTAATGTGCTGCAGCCACCATCTCATGAATATTTAAACAACTGCCCTCTCAGGTGATAAATATTAAAAGTACTATCTGCATACATAATGAGTTTGCCTCATGAATATTTACATGTACCCCTTGAGATGATGGCACTACTGAATAATTAGATAGCTGACAATGGCGACATTGTGAAATGACCCTTTACATAACTCAATCGAAAAGGAATTGGGTGTGTGAGTTTTGAATAAAATGAGATTCCCCAGATTTGAATTTAGATGGTGTTGTGTTTTTGTCTCCACTGAGTTTGAATAGTGCATGCACACTCAGGCTGATGTTTTATGGGTTTTGCCGTCAGGTTCATTGCAAATAAGTGAGTTATAGCTGAGTGTTGTGCATGGCAAAATGAATGAACTTTTTGAAAATATGAGGTTTGATAAAACTTAAGAAAAAGTGAACAAACACAGAATGGCCGTGTATTTTATCAAACTTTTATATTTTCTCATTTTCATTTCAGAACTACTCACATCTGCGTGTCGGTCAGCCTGGCGGTGGTACTAACTCTGATCCAGATTCCAGTCTGAAAGAGTTCCAAGAGTCTACTCTGAGATATGCGTCTCTCAACATTGCGTCCGGCAAGCCACATCAGAGCCCAAGTCATGCCGGAAGAAAGGTGAGTCACGATAGATGTTTGATGGCCGATAAGCCTGGCTGAAAAAAACAATGATTTCTCCCCACAAGGTGTCTTTTTAATTACTCTCAGTATTTCATATTTCCTTGAAACTACCCTTCTGCTTGAGGAAAAAAGGTCCCCATCAGCTGTAAAATGGTCCAGGACACTAAATGTACTACAGTAATAGGGATTGTTTTTCGCTTCGTGAAAGTGTGTAGGTGTCTCTGAGCAAAACCGATGACATTAAAAAAACACAAGCAGGTATATCCCAAGAAGACCGAAAGTCACAGATATCTCTTGGAGTGTAACCCGCGGATCAGATATCTCATAAAGACTAAACGTCAAACAAGCAAGCTGTCGTGATGTTGTGCATGATAAAAGGATGAGTGTGTGCATGATAAAAGGCTGAGTGTCAAACGTTGACATCTCCAGCATGTTGATAGAACTGATTGTTTGATCTTACACGTTGATTGCATTGCTAATTGTCCTATGCGAGTAAACAGTGAATTTTTTACAGAAACACGAATTTGTGTCTATATTTAGCTTTGTGATATTCGGTCTCAGATCTTGCTAATGATCAAGTAAATTGTCTTAATATTTAAAACGAAATGCACCAAAGTTATCAAATATCATGGCATTATTAGCTTCTCTGCACGTTTTGCTTCCATAGAGTATCAGATTCCATGTGCGTTCTCTCGGTTGGGTTGAAATGGATGAGGTGGACCTGTCGCCGGGAAAGAGCAGTGTGGCTGTAAATAACTGCATCAGACAACTCTCCTACAGAAAAAATGACATCAGAGACACTGCTGGTATTTGGGGAGAGGTGAGTGTTTAGTAACTGAAGAGATGAGGTTTGTTTTCTTGGAGGGGGAGAGACTGAGACAGAGACAGAAACAGAGAGACCGACACAGACAGACAAATGGGCAGAGACAATAAGAGACAGAGGGACAAACAGACAGACAGAAACGAGCAGGAACAGAATGATAAACAGATAGACAGATAGAAATTGGTACAGACAGAATGATACTTGATAGGCAGATGGACAGATAGAAATGGGCACGGACAATGCCAGACTGACAGACAGACAGAGGGAAGAGGAGAGAGAGAGAGATACTTTGGGGATTACAGATTGTGACAACAAAGGAAAAGACAAGGATGTAGAGTATAGTTTCAGGTTTGCAATTTGTTTTGTAAAGATGGCAAACTTCTGTCCAGAGTTTCAATCAACAATCCACCTGTTAGCTGGGAGTGACCGCACCCACTGTCTGTGTGTCCCGCTCAGCAGAGAATGCTTTAGACTAGAGCATCTGGGTAGACATACAGACTGAAGTTCCCGTCACAACACGGAGAATTAAACTTTCATGTGCTGAAAGATCTGTCCACAGTTTTGATGACTTATGGGATAGCCAAAATGTCACACACTCACAGAGGCAGCAAACGGCAAACGTATTCATAACCAATTAATGACATGGAAGTAGATTAAAAGTGCAGTTGTCTGCCTTTTTAGCTCGCTGTCAGCGACGCGGAGCTTATCAAATAGGTTGATTTTCCGTCGTTGTCTGTCGTCGTCCGTCGTCCGTCGTCGTCGTCCGTCGTCGTCCGTCGTCGTCCGTCAACAATTGCCTTCTTCTCTGAAACCGCAAGTCCAATTGCTTTGAAATTTTATATGCAATTCACTTGGGGTGACCTCACTTAAGTTTGTTCAAATTGTGGTGATATTTGCATATTTGTATTTTTGGGGCATTTTCTGCTGTTTTTGGTAAAAAAATCTTCTTCTCTGAAACCGCTTGTCCGATTGCTTTTAAATTTAATATGCAGTTTACTTAGGGTGACTACAGTCAGCTTTGTTCAAATTGTGGTGAAATTTGCATATTTGTATTTTTAAGGCAATTTTTGTCATTTTGGTAAAAATATCTTTAAAAATCTTCTTCTTCAAAACTACAAATCAGATAGCTTTGATATTTGGTACATATGTCCCTAGGGATGATCTATTTCAGATTTCTTCAAATTGTGCAGAAATATGCAAATTTGCATTTTTAAGACAATTTTTGCCATTTTTAGTCAAAAAATGTTTTTTTCAAAAAGTACTGGTCTGATAGTTTTGAAATTTGGTATACAGGTTCCTACAGATGAACTAAACAATATTTATTGAATTTCTGATGAAATCTGTAATTTTGTATTTTTGGGGCAATTTTGCCATTTTTGGTCAAAAAATGTGTATTTCCAAAACTGCTCATCTGATAGCTTTGAAATTTGGTATACAGGTTCCTACAGATAAACTTAATGATATTTATTGAAATTATGATGAAATCTGCAATTTTGTAATTTTGGGGCAATTTTTGCCATTTTTGGTCAAAAAATGTGTATTTCCAAAACTACTCATCTGATAGCTTTGCAATTAGGTATACAGGTTCCTACAGATCACCTTAATGATATTTATTGAAATTATGATGAAATCAGTAATTTTATAATTTTGGGGCAATTTTTGCCATTTTTGGTCAAAAAGTGTGTTTCTCAAAAAGTACTGTTCTGATAGCTTTGAAATTTGGTATACAGGTTTCTACAGATGAGCTAAGTAATATATATTGAATTTCTGATGAAATCTGTAATTTTGTATTTTTGGGGCAATGTTGCCATTTTTGGTCAGAAAATTTCATTCTCAAAAAACTACTCATCGGATAGCTTTGGTTGACATGTTCTTAGGGATGATCCGATGTGATATATTCAAAGTATGATGAAATTGTGTATTTTTGCAGCTTATTTTAGCCACTTTTTTCTGGCCATTGCATTGAGCTATCAAAGATTTCCACCTTCTTCATCAACATGTGTCAAAAATAGTTACTCTCTACATAAACACAGCGGAGCTATATCGGCCGCTAGGTCGCTTGTCAACAGCTCTGGACAGTTTACCAGTCCCTTTGTGTCACATTTTAGTGTTAAATTGTGTAATATCAAAGACTTTGCATTGTTGTACACAGAGTGAAAGAATCACAAGGTTCTCACAGCCATGATAATTTATCATGATTCTTTCACCAGGAAAAAAATGAATAAATATTTAGTTAGCTGTCACTTTACCTAGAAGTTTGAAATTATTCCCAGTGGTGGAAAGAGTGAATTTCCAATAATAAATATAACGTGTACCTGACACAGATGCAGACAAGTTTTATCTTGTAATTTTAATAGCATCTTGTTTGGATGGATAAAAATTGCAATATTTTTTTTAATTTTGATTCTCCTAGGGCAAAGACATGTACATGGTTCTAGAGGAAGACTTCTTAAAACTAGTCGATGTTTCAGATGGTAGCGTGCTCAACTCACAACCAGTGTGTGAAATCAGAGTGTGGGGCGTCGGTAGAGACAATGGAAGGTGAGACAAGGATTTATTAAAATAGTTGTTTCTTTATCTAATTGGTACTTGTTATAATGAAAGTTTTAAAAAATGGTGGTTTCCTTTCAATTTGTGTTGTCAGCATCCATGTTTAGTGTTACAAATTCAGTTTGTATGTATTTGTGTGTGTTTGTGAAGAATTGCAAATTTGCAGTCTTTTTTGTCTGTCACTCTTTGTTAAATTGTATGAGTTGTGATCAAGCGATGCAAACTTCCAGGTTTTTTTGTGGCCAGTTTTGCTGTGTGCTGCAGATGATGTACAGTCATGGCTGTCTCTATGGATTTTTTTTAGTCCACACTGATACAAAGTAATCGGGCAATCACCACATGCTGTAGTTCTGTCGGATACCATCACAAAATCATGGGGCTGATGTCTGATGTGTGAATTCATGCGTGTTAGTGGTGTGTGCCGTATTGAATGCTGTATGCCGCTTCGCAGACAGAACGCCGCTCGGAACCACCCATAAGGCTTTCATTCCCGTCTGGCAATATTCACAATGGCTGTCTGTCACCATTGCAACTTGAAAGATCAATGAAACGCCTGAGAAATGCTGCCCTCATGGGTTAGGTGTTTTTGTATATTTTTGTGCATGTATCATTATCAGTCTGCACGGCATACCTGCAGTCAAAATTATATCTTTTGAAGGTGAAATTTCAGCAACTGTCCCAGCTTTGAAGGCAGCATCTCTTCTTGTCATACGAAACTAATATCATGATAAATATTTCTCAAAAACACGCTCATTATCATGCATCGCAATTAAATGTGAAATTAATTTGTCAGCAAGAAATTGATCAGTAGTTCTATAAATCATTTCAAAAGTTGAGACAAAAAATATTAAAATAATGCAAGAGTTAATCTTTACACTGTATCTGGGTTTAGCTGATCTTTAGCTGATTTTGATAATTGTCAAATAATATGTTTAATGTTTCTAATCAGGAAGGTTTAAGTTTTGTTCATGTTCATTAAGCAGAGTACAGGTGTCTGATGGAGTGTTATAATATGAGGTAAAGAATGTGTAAAAAAAATGTAATAGATAATAATTACTGCAAAATATTGTCAGATCACCGCGTCCACTCTACAGAGTCTGTTATTCAACCTTTCTAATTATTGGCGGCAAGAAGCTGTTTGTGTAGGAATTGAAATCTTTAATTGATCAAAAGACCTGTTGATGTAACTCTCAGGCAACCCAGATCGGTTTAGTAAAGAAATGGATGCTGATTGTAACTAAATATTGTAGAGCAATAACCACTGATTTAAAACCAGACATGGGCATTTGAAAAAAACATGTATAGTGAGAGTTGTGCATTGCTGCTGTTATTTGTTACGCCCACAGGTTTAGGAAAAAAAAAATGTTTTTCAACGGGTTGTGTGAAATTACCATTCCAGTCAGTCAGGGAATAAGATTGGTAATTATGTCCAACTGTACCTTTGGAACGCCAGGCAGCCCAAACGAGGGAATTCATCAAGGGTTTTGTCAGACAGAGTGTTTAGCAGTCACCGCACATCAGCAGTGTCTGGGAAGCTTGACGCAATAAATCCAGTGAATTTCTGCTTGCTGGCCTGCCGACTTGATTAACAAGAAAATGGAGTCACATCTCTGCGTGTGTTTTCTTTGATTGGCAAATTTGAAAAACTGTCTCTTTTCTCATGTTTGTGCGAGGCAACATAAATTCGCAGTGACGACCACGACAGAGAAAAGAAAAGGAGTAGTTAAGTGCTTGAAATGTCAATACGTGTCTCCCGCGTGAAAAAAAAAAACTGCGGAGAATTACCAACGACTCTCCTCCCCAGATATTACCAGTAATGGATAAACTGGAAATTATTAACTTAAAGTGTAATATTTGACTTCCTTTCAACAGCTTTGATATCCTTTTCAGCGATGTTTCAATTGAAATTCCATTTTGAAACCCTTCATTAGCTGAGTGTTTATATTGAGACAAGGCTGAAAGCGTGTTTTCTCTTCTCCTGTCGTAAAATCAATCAAATGAAACAGGAAAGATTGCAGGGGTTAGGTTCCTCCCCTTCAGTGTTTTGTAGCCGCAGATCACAGCACGGAAAAATATTCTTCTAATCACGTCCTCAGACTTCTTGTAAGTATTGCCGGTGGCTTTAAAATTCACGACAAAGCCTGAAATTGGGAAAAGGCCCAGTTTGGCACGTTCCTCTTTGAAAATCACACACACACACACATGCACACACTCGCTTGAGATCTTTGGACGGATTTTAATTCAACTGAGTCGCAAACAGAGAATAAGTAATCGGGTAAGAAGTAAAACGCCGCTGATTAATTGGCTTATTGCTTCGGGAAAGAAATGTGGATAAGAACACAGGCATGTGTGATACAGAAAGACTGTAAGACAGCAAAGTGAAATGGAACCATCAAATGTACAATAAAATTAATCGATTTTGTGATCTGATACAATGTTTGATTCCGAATGGGCATCTACAGAAGAGCTATCACATAAAATTCAAGTGGATAAATAAAGCTTTTGAGAAACTGTGATAAAAAAGGATATGAGAATGCTATTTTATTTTTCGTCATGTATATCTTTTAGGAAGACGCAAGTACAGGAAATCCTAGCTAGCTCGGTTCATGATTGCTGTTCTTTCAGAACTGTCTGCCCATGAGGCACATGAATACATGCAGTCCTGCTCAGACTGTCAGCAATAGATAACATTTTCTCTGCCCCAGCCCTGTAGGGAACTCTGGAATTATGTAGTGATTTTTTTTTTCCACAGATAACATTTATTATTGAAAGGAACAAGTTCTAGAGTTGCCTCACACTCATTCAAAGGACGTTTCCAGTCATTCCAAAAGGCAATTTTTTTGTTAAACCAGGTAATTTCATGGTCCAGTGAAAAGGTGAACACAATAAGAGGGAAAGAGAGGGAAAAAATCTCTTCCTTGATGTGTGACGGTTTGAGTGTTTCAAAGGTCTATCAGATACTACTGTTTCTAGTACATGTAGGAAAGGTAGATGGCCGGGTTAAATGGTATCGAGCTAAAGGAGATATTAATGGCATGCACTGCAGGATTGATCAAGCTACTGAATCTTTCCCTCTGTATTTGACATACAAGTCTGTACTTTATGTTCATTAAAGTTAAAAAAAACCCGGCAATGTAGAGAATACTTTACCCAGTTTCTGTCCGCTTATTTTTCAGCATAAGTTATTAATGTATGCGAAAGTGACATATTATGTGATTGGCTGTGGTGGCTTGTTACATATTCAAATGGGGTGTGGGCTCTGAGCACCATATATGGTAAAGAGTAAAGCTTTTTGCCTTGCCCATTAAACACTGTCGCGGGACATGAAGAAAACAACTAAATTCTCCGGTAAACTGCTTAACTAAATTTGAGACGGAGAAAACTAATCAGTTCTTTCAGGCCAAATTTGTATAAATAATGAGAAAATTATTTTTGTAATTGCTAGTTTAACGCATCCTTTGAGTGTTAAACATTGCATATGGTCGTCACTGCTTCATGTGATATGATATTTAACAGCCTGTGTTCATATTATATGCACTAAGTAAAATAGAAATGAAAGGTTTGTCATCCAAATTTTCTTTCTTATAATACGAATGTGTTTACACAAATTGATGTAAAGATGGATGTCCAAATATTGAATAAACAAATAAATAATAATAAATTAATGAACATAAAAGTCTTAAATCAGAAAAAAAAACATTATTCATAGAGAAAAGCTGCCATAAAATGTCATGGGGAAAGCTGGTTTTGACTTCAGTTATCAATGCTAGCACTCTGAGCATTGCTTTCAACGATCTTAAAAGTTGCCATGGTGAAAGCCATCGTTTGTGTATTTTATACAAATATGCTACATTCATGTGTGATATTTAGAACTGTATGAGTGAGTGTGAAGATGGATGCAATGAAAATATCCAACTTGTATTCATATCAAAATGTCTCAGGTGCTGTGCTATGGTTATAGGTTAAGTATGTGTATAGTGAGTGGCTGTGCCTCTCTACCATGCCCAGAGCCAGCTGTCCGTGTTTCCTATCATTGTCATATTTGAAAGTAATTTGCATTTAGCATCATCACATTTGTTAAGGTGATATCCTCAGCTCTGTGACTGTGTTGTTCTGTGTAACCCTCGTGTCTTCACATTTCAACTAACATAATATCACATTTTCTGTCATTATTCTTGCTTCATCCTGTGTCATCTCTTACAATACAACAGGGAAAGGTAAAACTAATTTTGAATATTCTATAGCTATGTGTACTGTGGCATGTTTGTGTTTCTGCTCTACTTGTTCTCAACAGTTGCATTAGCAAATTCTATTTTTGTCCTTGTAGATAATTTAAGGTGTGTTGAGTGTGGCAACTCTTTATCTGTGTATGTGTGTGAGTGTGTGTGATAGAAAGTGTCCAGTTCAACATCTCTCTTGAGAAGTAATTACACAGTGTATTCTACACGTACAGATGGAAATCTTTACACAACTGCAAAACCTATTGAAAAAAACACAAGAATGTTAGGTATGTCAGAGAGCAAGTCACATTTACTTATCATCAATGGCAGTAAAAAAATTTCCTAAAGCAGCACGGATCCTAAACTGAAAATGCTCTCATGACCTTACTGAATATACACACTGCAATACAAGTCAAAGCGTATTGGTTGACTGCCCAGAGAATGCTATGCAAACAGCACATCTCAACTAGTTTCATCAAAAATTTGTGATACAATGCCATATAGAGTTTCAGAGAAACTGTCCAGTAAAATTGTAATGATTCGGTCACCACTAGAGTCAAACATCAAAACGCCACCAACATTGTAACTCTAAGAAAGACTCCTTTGGGGATACATTCTGTACGCATGCCAATACAGATTTCACAACTGTGGCATTTCTTTCTTTATTTTCCCCGCTTGCTATCAAATCAACTATATAGATTCCCCTGATGTTCAAATGCATTTTATGATAAGATCATTTTGGTATGAGCATCACAGCTGTCGTCAGCTGCCTCCCTCATTTATCAGTCTCAGTTTTGATCAGTGATATCAGAAGGGGGGCTCTCTATTTGAAGTCCTGGATCCCCCCACTGTCAAACAATATTTGCCATGAAATTAGCCGAGAGTTTAGTCACAATTAAGATGGACGGCACAGATATGATTTCCTGGAGAATGATCCATTAGCACAGAGGTGTACGTAACAGATAACAAACAAGCTTTCAGAGCTGCTAGGCATCAATTCATTTAAGCCGTCAAAACTAACTCAGGTGCCATTGTTGTTCCTCTAATTGATGTTAATGCATCGCTTTGTGAATTTTATCAATGACATATTAGCCAATGCAGATGTTTTTTGTGCAATTATTAGTGTATTAGTCCCAAGATAGATATTGATAGATATAGAATATGTTAATATGATATGTATGTATATACACACATACACACACATGTGCACATACACATACACATATGTAGACTCACAGACACTCATAGACACTCACAGAAATATGTACTTGTGATATATTGCATAAGTTAACCCTATGAGGCCCCAACTCATTGTCAGTGTCTGGTTTGACATGCAAAGTACAGCGTGCAGTATCCACTGTCTGATTCATATAATCATATTTTTGAACTCAAGGTTTTAGCATGGTTTTGTGTTGGACTCAGTAAGTGGCTGTCCCATCCCAAGAGAGCTTAACATTTTCTGAAGGAGGGGAAAAAAAAAATTCTCTCACTTTCTCTGCCTTTAAATGCGTGTTGTGTCTCAATCACATTGCCCGCACTGTTAGCCAGGATCAAGTTGTTAATGGCCAGCTAGATTCATCATCCTGTGTCTGAGAGTTAATGCCCTCAGTGTCTGGGTTATTCATCAAAAAATAGACTTTCTTTTTTTTCTGCTGTTCTGTTTCCCCCGTACCGAAGCATAACTTTACGGAAGGGGTCTTCAGTGCAGGCACAGCCCATCCATCTGCTTGGACAGTGACGTCATCAGCAGTTAAGAATTTGCCTCGTCTCTTTTCTTATTTCCTGAACTCTCGTAACCCTGCTTAATTTATCATGGAAGTGTCCTACCGGGTGGATTTTCTCCCGCTTCCTGCGTCGTAACTTTCCAAGTAGCTCTACATTGTGATGTATCTCGAGGCAGTGAAAATAAATAACAAAAGTCAAACTTCTCAAGGAAAAAAAAGATGTAAACTTCTGCAGGGCAGCTGTTTATCAGAAGGGTAGCTTGAATTCACTTCTACTGGTTTTATAAAACTCATGGTTTATTGAATACTACTGTTACAGTGTAGATACATCAGTCTGTGTACACCCCCTACTCCCTCCCGCAATTAACATAAAATGTCCATATCAGCACTCTTGATGTGCATAGTGATATTCCCTGATGAATGTGAAATGCAATTAGCATGTATTCTGGTCAGGCCCCTTCCTAAACCCTCGTGAATCTATCAACACTGTGGCATTCTCCTGTCCCTTATTTGCATGATTATGATGGATGGGGTCTTGGCCAGGCAGCCCCTGTGACAGGCTCCGGCCATCAATCTCCCAGCTTTCCCAGCAGCCGAGGTGCAAATTGCCCACATCCTGTGGTGCTCACCGATTAATTTGCGTACGGCGCAGCGGGGATTCCACCTGATCCAGGTTAGACATTGATAGAGGGTCTAGCATTTTAAAAGGTGATTTCAGGACACGCAGACACACAGACAAAAAATTGTCAGTTACTCATAGCTGCTCAAGATGAATACATATATCAGGAGCCTGGTAAGGTTTTTTGCATCTGACAGATAAGCATCAGACATGATGGGTGTCTGTGTGTTTTGATGATTGAGGTAAAGCAATTTCGGAGGGCAGGTGTGTGAAAAGGTTATTGTGTAACGATTAATCAAACAGGCTCCTTCAGCTAGTTTGCTAATTTGCATATTTTTCTGGCTCACAATATGTCACCATGGGCATTATCCGGTGGTTTATTCTTTTCAGATTGGAGCATGTGTCATATTTCCAAAGCCAAAGGGTCTGTGATTAGACACTAAAACCTTGTTTCATATTCTAATTTTATTTTATTTTTTATCTATAATCATCTGCAGGTCCAACCATTGTTTTAGAATATTGATCACTGCATAGAAAATGCAAGTCATAGAATTGTACCTATTTCAATAGTACCATGCACTCAAATGGAAACAGTTTCAAAATTCAAGATTTTTCACGGTTTCCTTGGCTCTGTTCATCGTCATTGCAGAGACTTGAAGGAATTGAATCTTTGTGTTGCTGTGGTTGAAAATCCTAATAAATTCCATCTCTTTTGTTTGTTAATGATTTGAAAGCTCTATTTATTGTGAACAATCTTCATTTCATTTCTGTTGACCTTTACATGAATGGTGAATTTGCTTGTAATTTTACCAAATACATTTTTCAGTGTCTGCTGAAATTCCCATCTAAGTTTCTAAACAGTGTGTCTTTACAGTGTCTAAAGAATTCTTTATTTCAACTGTGTTTTACGGCAAACGTGGCTAATATTCTAATGAAAAATTCTGATAAAATTGATGTCCATCCGAGCAGCAGCAGGAGGAGGATAGACTATGTGATATTGGTTGTGGGCAGGAGAGTTTGTCAAATGGACTGTAATGCACGTTGTTGTCTCTGTTGATTTGAGAATTCAGATCTCAGGGGCTAACAGTACAAGATAAAGAGATTCCCTTCTAATGGAAGAAATGAGTGGCCATGACACTGATCACCAAAACAGAAAAGCAAACCCTTTTATTTCTGCATTGACATCAGAATTCTCAATATGCAACGTTGATGAGCCTTACTCAATAAAAACTTCAAATTACACCTTTTCCGTCTTTTATACTCCGAAGACAAGTTTTCCCATCTGAATTTTATTTTTTCAAGACCTCAACGATACTGGGTTTGGGCATAGAACAGGGAATTCAAATGCTGTCCAGGTAATGAAATGTGGTTCGGAAATAAAAAGCCGAGCCTGAAGTTACATTTGATTAGTGTTTTATCTGCAAATGCCCATAGATAAACATCTACACAAATTGTGAATAGGTCATGGTACATCGTGGCTATGATGTAGAATTGGATTATTAATGCAGATTGCGGTGCCCTGAGCTAGCTTCAGAATTGAGAAATTTTTTTCTCTCTCTATAAACTGTCTAGACAGCACCAAGACAGTCTGTCGACTTTCTTGAGTAATCAGGGCAGATTTAATTTTAGGTCAAGATATTTTGTGCTGGGCTATTTTCTGTCATCCGGGCACGTGTGGATGTGTGACTGTGTGTCCATCTAGCAACTTGCCGTGTGTGTTTGCGGATCGGTTTGTTGAGTAAGACAAGCCGGCAAACTGATTACTGAGAAAAAAAGTTGTGATCCCAGATAAAGGCAGGAAATGAAAGGGGAAATACATGAATAACAAATGAAGCGAGAATCTGCATATAGCCTGCAGGGTAGCTCAGCGGTTGCAAGCCACTGTAATGCAGTGAATCAAGTTAGTAAATTCTGTGTGTCAGCCCTGGCTATAACACCACATGAATCTGCAATCACAGTGTGTACCTGTAATGGTCAAGTCAACGTCAAGCTCACATGAATTTTTGCAACTGTATGCACCACTTATAGCAGCTCCAGTGTTTCACCAACTGACAACACCTGGACACCTTCCAGCGTGATGATCCCAGCTTTAATTGTCAGAAACTGTATGCCATCAACAGCTTACCCACTTTGCATGGCTTTCATTTCCCCTTTGAAGTGAGGACTATAATACCAGTGACTGAGTGACTGCCTCCAGGGCTGTGTTTATCCACCCCCAAGTCACAAACATGTAACCTTTTCGGCACCTTTCAAGACGATTGCTGCTCATGGATTTTATCCATCTTTCCTTCCTGGTTTAGATTTACACCTCTCTCTTTTCAGACCCTTTTATAATGAAAAGGAAAAAAAATCACAAATTGAATACCCTTCTCAGTTTATTTAGCTTTTATCTCCATTGAGTCACCATGGCAACCGGATGATGGAGCGGGAAGATTTTGTTTCGGCGCAGTATCATCAGCTTTTCAGCAGTGGAGAAAAGCAAAAAATGCTTGTTTGTTTAACTTCTTTTTTCTCCCAAAAGTATGTCTGGGTTTGGAGGGCATTTTCCTTGAAACACCTTGATGCTAGGCCTTCTTAACGTTAGATGAAAACTACTCTATAAGCCATCTATTAAGCTAATCAAGTTGACTATTGACTCTGTGGTGATGGCTTATTGACATTTTTAAGCCCCAGCCTTGAAGTTGAATGTAGGCGTTTGTAAAAAAACCACATTGTGTGGGACTACCGATCTGTAAATACAGATGTTAATGCACAGACTGTTGTAGTGTATGGCTAATTTTGCCGCTCTACCAAAATCTCTCCAGCGTCTTACTGCTGAAAATACAGTATTCTCCATGATCCCTGGTGTATCAAGTGTGTTTGATGTTCCCAATAGACTGTCCCCACACATTCATCGACACATCATTGCTGAGATAACTCGGTAGTTTCATCAGCGAAATGAAGGCCAAAAGTGCAGGTGTTATGAAATATCGGCAGGTTGCACGACATTTTATATTGAACATAAAACACTCACTTTATGACCATTCGGTCAACACAAAGAGTTAGCATTCTGTGCCAGTTACAATGCATGATGTATTTTGATTGTGTATATGTCCTAAGTTAGTATTCTACTGTGAGCGATGAACCTCACGGCAAACATGATACATACATGTATTGCGTACTTTCTTTCTCGGAATATTTTATATGCGACTATTCCAGGATTCTTTCAGGAAATATAGCAGTTGGTAGAAATAGTATATGTCATTTCCATGTTTTAAACGATGCTTTTATGAAGTCAGAGATGGACAATGCAGCAATTGTACTCACCTTTTTTTCCGTCTTCCATCTGCTTGCAGGGATTTTGCCTATGTCGCCAAGGACAAAGGAAGTAAGAAATTCAAGTGCCATGTCTTCCGATGCGACATCCCGGCCAAGGCTATTGCCAACGCCCTGCACGAAATCTGCTCCAAGGTGATGACCGAGAGGAGGAAAACCAACGCCATCTCCATGGTGACACAGGGACAGGTCGTGCACCCTCACACCACCCATATCCCACAATCAGCGCGCCCGGTGACAACCAAGCGAGATTTAGAGAAGATAGAATCTTTACCAACTCAAGGTAAGAGACTCACTGTGTCATATGGTGGTCTGTTAACAAAACTTTAAGTATCATTTTTGTGTGACAGTCGGTTTTGACTTTTGTGGTTGATGGTGTTATGTTGAATCAATGTATATTGGTTTTGATAGCTGTGAATTTGTTTCTCAAGTTACCGAACAAAGGACTTTAATTTTTCATCCCATATCGTTGAGCACAAAGCCAATTCTAATTCGTAGCCCTAACTTTCTAGATTTGCCAATGTCTCTACACTAACTCTCCCTTTGATTTGGAAGTTATAAGCTTAGTTTCAATAGTTTTGATTCAACCATATCTGTTATGTCAGTGAATAATATCTTTGAAGAAGTGTACAGAACACACACAGATAAAATTTTGTCAAAAGAAATGAAAGACTGGAAGACCTGCAGAGAATGTATTTAACATTGCATGTATATGGAAATGTGTCGTAAGGATGTTGATTCTCTTATAATTTGAAGTCATGCACTTACTGTTATAATCGTTTCTGCTTTGACTGGACTTTTTACAGCTGAATTTTATCTTTGAAAAATGTAAAGTAGAAATGCACTTAAAGAAATTGCATGCAGCAGACACAGTGTGGACTAACCAGATTGGTAGTTGAAATGCTAATACCGCATTAGCAGCAGATTCAGATTCAGAAATAATACACATTTAGAGAAATGTGTGCCAAATTGTATTCAGAATTGGTCATTGAAAAAAGATGGTTTCTATTATTATTCTAATTGTAGTGATGGAATGACTGACTAGATGTTGCAGTAGATGCAAAGTTATTTCAATTGGTGCTGTTTTGTCTAATCCATCAAATTTGAGTGTCTAGGTTTGTCTGGATCGTGTGTCTTTAATATTCTGTGCCAGCAGTCTCTGCTTATTAAAAAAAAGCAAAAAAACCTGCAACTGTCAGCCTGCCAACTCAACCTTTCTGTAAAATGTGATGGATCGCTAGACATCATACCAACAGTCTCAAGTCATTGAATCAAGCTTCACCATCGCGGTACGGTCTTTGTGTGATCTACCTGACATGGATCGTGCACTTCATCCGATTTTGACTTCTCCGTCCCTTTCATTTGGTCCGTTTAAAAAATATGAAGGACCCATCAGACTAAGTGATGGATTTCATTAGACACCCTGACAGCCTGTGACGGAACATAGCGGCTGCAGATTAGCCGGTACAAAAAATCCAAATGAAGAAAATAATTGAATTTTTCGATGTGTCACTTTTCATAAAGTGTGAAAAAGAAAATCGTGTTTGCGGTTACACAGAATATTCCCGCAAGCCCTGTCAAGGGGTTTTACTGAGTGCTGATTTCAAGATATCTAATACTTCAATAATCAGAAGGGCATGATACGTACATATCATACGTATCTATGCAAATTTGGTCTTTGTACACCAATCCTGGTCTTCTTGTTGATCGAAATGGGCAATTATTTCATACCTACTGTGTGAAAATTTTCCAATTATCTGTATAATATACGTATATTGTGTTTATCCTCGTAGTATACATTGTGATTCATCCTGCTAGTTCACATTTTGTTTTTAGTTTTATCAGGAAAAACTTGCATAATCCGATCCCTGTGCAACTCTTGGCAACTGTCTCATCAAAAATGCTCATAACAGAACCAGAGAATTGGCAAAAGAAATGCTGTAGGTTATGAGATTTTTCAGTTTCTTAAGCTGTCATTTTCAGATGAATTGCATCCCTCTAAATGTGTAGGAATATAATGATACTTGAAGAACAAAGTGACAGAAAAATTTTCCTCAAATTTTCAATAGCCCTTATAAAAATGTCTTTCTAATATGGCAAAAAAAATCACTTTGAATATGATTTGGCAATTGCACTTTTGTTTTCAGTTTGTCCACAAGAGGGCAGTATACTCAGCATCGCAGAAAGATAAAAAGGTGCCCCATGAGTTGGGGCTCCCGCTGCTTTCTTTTGCACTGAATTTTATAGCAGCACTCTCAATCAGTGCCAGTCAGCATGACAGCAAATTTGTGCCGGTGCGAAGGTGACAAGTGTGAGGAAAGTAAACTGAGGCAGCCCGGCGAAGTGTACGTGTGAAAGCACGTAAACGTTATCACTCTCCCCCTATTATCCGTAGAAACTTATCTGCTGTAGTGATATGCATTACGGCCTCTCTGGGGAATCGGGCTGTCGTTTGTTAATGGGAGTATCTCGTGTCCTTAGTGTTCACCTTTACAATGCAAATCTATCAACTTAGAGATGAGCTGAAAATGTCACTTTTACATGACTTTGCAATATTTGCAATTCCCTGTATCAAGACTCTTCATTACGATATCAGTTGACTTGTATTTCATCCGCTCCATCAAACTCATACGAGGGAGGAAAAAATTCTCTGATTTATGATTTAATTTCTGTAAAAAAAAGATTGAGTCCTTGCATATTTTATGATTGATTAATGAGATGCCCAGCCAATTTAATCATTCAAAAATGAAGAATTAATAGCCAGTACTGTAGGATTACTGTCTGGAATCTGTCTTGAGCACTTACTACTTTTTCGTTACCATGGTATTTGCATAGGGAAAGATTTGCACAGATGTACGAAGATATTTTATTGTCACTTTTCATCTCATTAGTTATTCCGAGACAACATCAGTGTTTTTTTTTTCTCTCTTTTGTGGAGTCTTTGAGCGTCTCTAGCCGAGAGTTTGGCTCAGAGACGTAATTACGCACCACTGTCATGTACAGGCTGTAAATTTCCCCCTGCACGCAAATGACCTTCATTAGTATTCAACCTGAACGATCCGCACAGAGTCCTCAGTCTGCGGTGAAGCTCAGTCTGTCTGGGTATGGCTAGAGTCGAGCCTTTCCCATCTCTGTGTTCGACGGTGATGAACCCAGACTCGGATTTGAATCAAAACTGCCTCACCTGTGATGAGGACCCCAATCTCAATGCCGTGTACTGTACCCAGGCTGCTGTCTACCTACAACCCGTCTTACAAAAGATCTTTCTCTCCTCAGTTGTGGACTTCCCTACTCCGAAGGCAGAACCCACCACAGTGTTCAGAGCGTATTATGTCGGCGGAACTGAAGTGCACAAGGCAAACGGTGAGTTGATAAAATAGATGGATTTATTCCTTGCCACGGATAACTAGCTCCTGATCTCGTTCATTCCTGCTTCCAGGCACCTCCAGTCAGATCCGGCTCTGTCTTGTTTTGAACAGGGGGTCCCTCTATGAATTATCAATGTAAATAGACCATCAACATGGCCGCCATTGTTGCTGAATGGACATTTTTCTATGTAAATAAACATATTTGTCTGTCTGGAAACGTTTAGGCACTGCTGCAGTCTGAAATTTCATGAATCTTATTTTTGTGTTTCTCATACAATTTAAATCTATTTTTTGACGGAGGTTACACGGGTTATCAATAAATAGAGCATTACAATCTTCACTGATCAAGACCTCAGTTGCATTTGCGATGCCGCAAAATCACTTAAACATGACATTGAAAGGTGAAAGGTCACATGAGATTACATTTATGCTGTGTCTAGCTCTTTATCTTTTGACAAACGGTGCAGAAAAGCCAATGAAATTATGAAAAGTGTCAACCTCTTGATGTCTTCCTGTAAACAGACGTAAGAAATGCTGAAATGAAAGCTTATAGCCGTAAAAAAATTATTTTGGGACCTGTGTACCATCCCTGGATTCATTAACAAAACATTAGGATGTGAATTCAGTGGAGAATTACCATGTAGATTAGAATTTGCAGCGTTGTCTGGCTATGTGATTGTGTTTCATAAAACACTCCATCTAGAAGTTTGCATCTGAGCAACGCTTAATCTCCACGCAGTGCTGTGTGGAAATAGAGAAGGTAGAATCTCTTACAGTAGATTGATTAATATACAATAAGTTCATTATATCTTGGAATATTTGACAGCTGTGGCAATTTTTGTTCCCCAAAATTGACTACTTCTGCATGCTGATCCGTGTAAAAGACGATATGCTGACCTTAGAGTCGTTTGCAATGTAAATTGATGTCCCTGTGTCGATTTATGTGTGATCAGTGTAGACACTTAGTGATTACGGGGGTCATAAGCAGTGGTCTTGCGGGCATCATTACTTGCAAAGCCCAGTTTACTTTTTTTGATATCATCAGTCTGAGGGTTTTCTTCCTTGAATTCCGCCTGTCGCGCTTTGAAGCAAATCTCTGCCAAGTCCACCATGGCAAAAATGAGATGGCTGTGTCAGTGATGTGCATTTCATCAATCTTGTGTATTTTCAAGTAATAATACACTAGGTGGCGGTTTCAAGATTTTCTGTACATTTCTAGGGTTGCATCCTGCCCCGTCTTGAAGATGACTGATCAGTAATATTTGATGTCAACTTAAGTCGTTAAACTGCGTGATGGCACATTTGCATAGTCCATTAAAACAAAGCCCTTTGGTCTCAACCGAGATAACACCAGGAATATTTTATTGCAGCGATTTCATTTTAATCGTGTAATCTTATCTCCTGGATCAATAGTGAATATTGAGTTGTCATCAAACTATAATTACAGTAATGTTTTCCTTTTTACTTGTGGTTGACTGCACATTGTAGTCCACCCACACTCTATGTGTGTTTTTCTCATTATTTTGAGCCGATGCAGTATCTCCCCAACATCATTAGATTGTGTGTGATTATAGAAAGCTTTTCAAGCTTCTGTAATTCTTCCATTAATGTTTCTCTTGTTTTAGATATTACAGCATTTTAAAGAAACTAGACTCTGCTAAATCAGTCCCTGGATAGCTCACTCAATAATTTCAATGGCCCGTTAAAATTTTGCCCTCGTAGGCTTTTAATTCCAATGTCATTTTGTTTGACATTGTCGTATCGTAACATATTATTTAAATATGATATGTTGCATGAAATATAATATTAATAACAACACAAATTTTTAAATGTTTTATATAATAATATTTTGTTGTTGGGTTTTTTGTGTTTGTGTATAGGAATGGACACACTCAACAACGCCATAGCCAAGCTGACCTCCAAACCGTTAGAGGAGCTTGCATTGTGTAGGGTAGAGGTAGCGACATCCACCATCACCGTCACTGATATCAAGGTATGTGTGTCTCTTTACATCTGCTCCAAATATTTACATGCAGGTCTTGGGATCAGGATGCACAGTCTCTGCAGTGTCGCACATTACCACCCATGCCTAGTATGTTCATACTCATAGGCTGCACATTCCATATTTCATCGATCAATCACTGCTTTTCACGGAAAAACATACTTGTTTGCTGAGTATACAAAATTTGTTCAGGGAAATGAATAATGGCTGTATAATGACTTTTGCTGATGGGAGATTCAGCGTCTGAAGGTCACAGCTGCATTGTCAAGGATACCAGTTCAACGAACTGACAAGCAGAAATGCTTCTCATTCCATGCAGGGAGATTCTGATGCAGAGAAATCTTTACTTTTTCTCGGGCAGATTTGATTAATTCCAGTGCATTGTGTGGCGGTGTTTTTTTTTAGCCTGGTCAGTTTTTGATCAAACACAATTGTTGTACTCACAGCGTACCCGAGATGCTAAAACATTTTGGTGTCACCCCGTTGTCTTCAGTAGTATGGTTTGACCCAAACACAAGTTAACCAGGATTTGGGTTGGGTTGGAGATACGACATACGAGAGGGGAACCAGTTCATTCCAATTTCCCCATGTAAAGGTCAAACATCCGTGTCAAACAAATTTTGGCTGAGAATGAGTTAAGGGAATTGTGAAATAGTTACAGATGTCAAATGTTTCGGTCTCTGAATAATTTTTGTTCTCGTATCAACAGACAAAAGAAGTTTTAGCAGAGCACAGAGTGAGGTTCTTATCATTCCTCGGTATAGGACCAGACATCAGGTATGACGTCAACCTTTTTTCTCTTTCTCCTTTTGTTGTATGTAAATGTCCAAATTTTGTACTTACGCAGAGCCTGACCATGTACTTGTAATATTTGTGAAAGATGAGTTTGTGATGCCCATAATTAAATGCTAAAGCATCTCATCAATAGAGCACCATTGTACAAGATATCACAAAACACAGATCTTCATCAAGCAGTTGTTGAAATCTTTGTGAAATCTAGCATGTAGCAGTAGTCTAGTCTAGCCATCTTTGCACGATCATTTTTCTCATATGGGAAACATAAGCAATACACAAAATACAAAGAAGAGATAGCAATGGTGCCCTTGGAAAGCCCTGATGAACACCATGAACAAACCCTAGCGTTTCTTCAAGTACAGTACAAGACATCTCAAATGTGTATGTTTTGATTGAAACACAGAAAACTGAAAGATAATCAGTAAAAACAAAAATTACGCTTTCTGTACCCCCTTCACCCCTTACTTATTTGTGTAAAGATCCTACCACCCTATGTCACACTGTGAAACCAAACCAAATGACAGCACTGCATGGGTCTAAATGATAGTTTGAGCACATGCATTTTGTTTTTTTTCTTTTCAGACAATTTGCCTACATCATGTGTTCGGGTAAAAGTCAGTTCTGCTGTCACGTGTTCCACTGTGAGCATTCGGCCGGCGGTCTGGCCAAGACTATAGAAGCTGCTTGTAAACTGAGATACCAGAAATGTCTGGACTCCAAACCTATCAACTCAAACAAATCACAGAACAATCAGGACAACAAGGTGAGAAATCAAATCGTGTGAACTTGAACTTTCAGAGGGAAAGTGATAGATTATCAGTGTTACAAAGCAAGTTGTATACCTTGTGTGGGTAATCAAAATAGTTAGTTGAGATTTTGTATGGATCAGGTCTTTTACTCGTGCATAAAGGGATGCCCTTACATATACATGTATCTGCTACTTGTGCAGGGGGACGATAGGTTTAATTTCTGATGCAAGTTGCATGTTTTTGTATTCGAGGAAACACACTCCAGTTTCTTTTTCTCTATAGTATAATATGTTGAAATATAACGTATCAACTACAGTGCATAGTGTACAGTAAAGAGTATAATTTTTGACAAACAAAGTCCAGTGTGGCTGAAAAATTCAGTTGATGACAGTAATATTGCATAATATTCACATGCAGGCAATATTCATTAACAACTATAGGTATTTTCACTTGCCTTTGGGAGTAGAACAACGGGATGTACTTACTGACAGAACAAACAAAAAACTGGCAAATACATCAAGAGTTTCAGTGAAATGAACTGTAGGAGATTTGTTGACCCTGATTTGCTTGGAAATTGAAAACTTCAAAAAAAATTGACATGAATAATACATTGAACAATGTTTGCATGCCTTCTGAAAGTGGTTGGATTTTTAAACCACTCCTCGGGGAGATCCTTGTCAAAATTCCTGGTGAGTTGAAATGCATACCAGAATATACAGTCACTGAAAGTTGATCCGGCAACTTAAGGTTCTAGGAGTGTGTTTCTTGCTTCTCAGTGCATCTGGCAGATCTCAGGAAAAATGATTGATGCCAGGAAAACTTGAAAACCAAATGTTATGGCAATAATCATTTCTTGAAATTCCGTGTTTGACCTCGATAGAATTCATGATGGCCGATGTTGAATGACTGCCCTCATGCGATTGGATTCTCATCCAGGGTTCATTGATCTGGTGAAAACCTGATCACATGTTTTTTCAGCAGTGTGTTCATTAGTGTGACATTTTAATGCAGTTAAGTTACATGGACCATTTTCAATTTTCATACATAATTATATTAGGCAATGCCAAAACATTTTCATGTCTAGACAGCTGACGGAAATCTTAGGTTTCAAGGAGTCTGAATTATGTCAATGTTCAGATTTTTCAACCGATGTAAGAAACGTATCTATGCACGGTGGAACAAATTGAATGTAATTGGATTTTTTTCTCACTGCTAGACCCCTTGTGATTGACAGCTAGACATAGACTGAATTTGTCACATGTTTATACTCACACTTCTAAAAATCATAGCATCGATGCTTTACACTCACTGAGACCAAAATCAATGATTGCTGCAGACAGTTGTGTTAAATACACTGGTGCCCTGTTATGGAATGTTTAATTCTACACTTTTAAGGACCTGCAGTGACCGATTCAGCAAATATCCACCACTGATTTTTTTCCCCTTTTTACATTGTTTCTTTTCAGAACTGGAGTCTTGGCCCTATCATGAACAGTGTACACAGTCTATTCGGTAAATTTGGTAGCATCAAGAGGAATCAGAACAACAAGACGAAAAAAGACCAAACCATTCGAGCTGATGGTTAAAAAAAACAAGAAACACACATTAAAAGACGTTAAAACTCTTCAAAAAAAAAAAATACATATTGTAAGAACCAAGTCATCAGGTAGTAGAAAAATGTATAAACGATGGTCAAACCAGTAGATGTAGTCAACAGAAACAAAAAAACTATCAAGAATAGTAGAAAGCTGCTACGTAAGCTCTCCAAGTTGCATAGGGGAAAAAAAGACGCAACTTCAATCATCTATCTCTTCCATACTTTGGTTGCCAACAGTAACTGTTTCCATGACAACCAGCAGACGATGCCAGGGTGTCAGTGGCATGTGTAGGAGCAGACGCAGCAACGAAATTCATGTTTTTTCAAATCATTTGCCAAAACAAAAGTTACAAGTGAGCCGTGCTGTCGATTTCTCGCGTGATGTGCGTGTCTCGTGCACTGTATTTCTCTTGTCAATTGCATTATTCTTTATGGATGCGAAAAAGTAGGTTTACCTGTAAAAAAAAATAAAATTAAAATGTTTATGTAGACAGTGGTATCAAGTTAACCAAAAATAAATTCATAACCAAAACATAATCAAGTTATCCTAGGTATTAAAATACATTCTACTCTGAACACACTCTTTTGAAATAGTCAAAAAAAAGTATATTATATGCGTAGAAATTAATCAATGCACACTATCATATGTTGAGTATATTCATTGTCATATGGAAAAAAGAAGGTAAAATTGACTCTCACACATTGTAAATTACACACCATAAATTTCAGGACACAGATCTCATTCTAAGCTATACTATATACTCATCAACCAACAAATATGTACATGTAAAGAAATCGTCAATTCTCTGCTGAAAGATTTGAGACGTCTGTGGTTGCCATGGAAACAGTTGCTAGCTGGTTACTGAATTTAAAACTATCAAAAAAAAAGGAGAAGAAAAGTTTTGGAAAAAAAAACTACGAAGAGAAACATAAGTTTCAGCTTATTTAGTGTGATAATATACTATGTTATCTGTATGCATATGTCAAATTTGTGTGAATCAATATCTCTGCAAGTATCTGCACAGTAGAATTTTTTTATTTTTTGTCATTTCTTAAGAAACAAAGAGACATGTAATCTACTGTGTACTGTCTTGTAACTTGCCTTCTGAAGGATGTGATCATTGTCGGGACTGGAGATTTCTGGTTGGGTAAATTCTCTAGGATGCCAAGTTAGCAAAAAAAAATTGCCAGGTTATGAGTTTACCGAGTATAACTCCAGTCTCCTCAATGCTTCCCAACCCCTATTTCTGAGTATAGGGTAAACTGGCCCACCTATAGTTTTCAATAGGATTAGATCAAAAAAAGTCAGGAAATAGGGGTGTTGAAGACTTTTTTTTAATGGAAGGTTAACATAGACATTGTGGTGAGAGTTGGGTGAAAGGAATTATGGAATCAGCAGTTTTAGAGAAAAATGGCATGGCTTGAAGCATATCTTTTTGAAAGAAGACACTACAGAAAAATGATAAAATTTCCATATTGTGAAATGGTGCTAAAATCAAAGTTTTTGTGGTTGTCGGCCGTTGAAACTTTGTGATGTTGGTACAGAGTATTATGCAGTTGAAAAGAGAATGGAGAAAAAATCTGATCTCAAACTTGACAGCCCTTTTTGTCCAGAATTGCCATCTGGATAAAAAAGATGGATCATCCGACCGCCAGGAGATGGATTTTTACGAAAGGAAAAAATGCAACAATTGATGGTATGATTTCAGAACCCCTGCCTTGACTGCCATCTTCATTCTGAGTGAATCAAAATGTGAGGGATGATGGCAAAAAACAGGAGTTCTGGATCAAAAATAAGAAAGCCTTTGTATTCAAAATCTTGTCAGAGGAAAAATGTTTGGGTAAGATTTTTTGGAATTGTAAAGAATGTTTTTTTCTTTCTTTGTGAATGTTGTAAATGTAGAAATTGGAAGGCAGTTCAACTTTGTGTAATTATAAGATGCTTTCTGTGATTCTTGATCACGCATTGTCTATAGTCAAAAAAATTGAATGTTCTGTACAAAGCAAGATATTTGATGAAATAATGTGCAATTTTTTCACTGTAAATTCTTCTCTGGAGACGTTTTGTGAGGGGCGTTCTGTGGAACTCAAACACACTCGGACACACACACACATACATATATAGTATTACAAGTATTGATGATTGTAATCCAGTGGTGTGCTATGCGACGTGTTTTCATATTGACTGTGCACCGGAATATATAATCATTTTAGAGTTCACAGTTCACGGCGAGGGACAGGAGGGGGCACTTTTTGTGTGGTGTGGTCGAGTCAGGTGGTGTTCGTTTATTTTTTGTAAACTTGATCATGAGATAAAGTGGGTTGGGGAAAGGTGTTTGGGTCTTCAGTATACTGCTCTTAGAGAGACTTTGATGAAATGTGTAAAGCCAGATCAGCTGATCTGTAAAGCTGTGAACTTGATCGGATTTGAACAGATAGAGAGAAAAGATTGATGTTATTTTGAAAGTTCAGCACTTGACTAGACTTGAAGGAAAAACGTTTTCTTTGTGATCTGGGTACAGTTTTAAAAAAAGTTGTCTGGATTGGTGTGTTGTTGGTTGGCTTTTTACTCTTTGCACAAACCATGCATTGTATGCGTGTGCTATTACAACAGTGGTGGTTAGGAGTATAGAGAACTCCCGGAAGGGTTTTTTTTTTCAAGAGCTAGGAAGGAGTTTGGGTACCATTTCACCACAGTACGTAAGTCCAACCCCAGGGGCGCTTTCATGGAAAAAGATGAACCTGACTGCATTTCACAGTTTAGGCAAGAGGACAAGTTCAATAGTATAGAAAATATTTGGAAATTTACTTGGTAATTCATAAACTGGCAAAATCTGTGTAGAATAATCCAAATAACAAAAATGAGTAGTACGGTAGTTTTCAAGTCTTAGGCAATTATCAAACAATTTTACTTTCCATGAACTTGTTCCCTTTGCTTATGAGATCAAGATACTCTCGTGTTTTATTGATAAACCAAAGTGTTTGAAAGTATGTCTACTGAAACAACAGCATCTGATTACCGTTATATCATTCAGACGGGGAATAGAAAATGTTTGGTGACACATTCATCTGTGTACAATGACCGCTCACTTTAAAATATGATCAAGTAATCACAATGTTGGATTTTTCAGAGAGAAAGTAATGTCTGAAACAAAACAAAATATTGGGAGGGGTGGATGAATGACTGTCTAAGGTGCTGAATGTGTCCTTTGCCATGTAGTCACTGATTAGATTTGTCATTTCACACTGTTGTAGTAGCACACAATGTGCATCGTCACACCTTTTAATCAAATCTTTGAACAGCATTTGTGACCTGTGTGCTTCTAAACAAGTTCAGTGGTAAACTGTTGGTAGGGGAGAATACTAATTATGTGTTAAAACTTAAAGAAATATTGTCCATCAATTAGTGCCTAAAAATCATCTAATAAACCTTTTCTCTCTCTATCTCTCTCTCTTTCCATTCTACAAGTCGCCATGACAACTGTTGTCACAGTGATTGTTGCCAAGTGATTGTAAACTGACTTGTCATTCGATGTGTCGAGTTGAAAGTTCACTTTTTTCTGTCTCCAAAAAAAACTAACGAGCGTAGATGTGCAGAGAAACACTGTGGGTAACCTGCCCTATATTATTAAAAGAACCATGTAAAAGAGATTCTAGTTATTATAATTTAGTTTGTATATGAGTTAGTTTAGAGGTTAGGTCTGACCAGACTAAATGGTAGTGTGAAATAATTACTTTTATATATGCAATAGAAACCACTATGACAATGTCTTACTGCATTGGCAATACACTGATAGCTAAAGACATACAGAAAGCATAGCGTTGTATTCTCTCATGCCTTGGAAATTTTATCTCCTCCCGTTTATTTTTCCAGGTATTTGTGGTTCCAGTGTGGCCCAGGTGTCTCAATAACGAACCTTCACCCCCTACCCCTATGTCTTGCAATCCTCTTTGCCTTTCACCCCTGTATAAAGATTTGCCAGGGGAATAAACCATTGCTTGAGAGGGGTGAACATGATACTCGTCAGGAGGGGGAGAAAACTGGAAAACCTGCATGTAGCTTGAAGTTTTGAAAACAAATTCTCCTAGACTTAAATCACAAAGTTTTTAAACGCTGTGCAATTTTGCGCTTAGAGGGCCTTCTAAATGTAACTAAAGCAATCATGAGAAAATGTGTACCTAGAGAGAGACGGCGACTAGATCCTGCAATGCATGGTAGGATAACCAGGCTTTCAAATTTGTACTGGCAAAGTGTCCAGCAAATTAAAAGAAATGTATATTTCAAAGTGGAGATATTTTAATTTTTTTGATCTTGTTATTTTTGAGTTTCCTATATAGTTCTGTTTTAAGTAATACTATATCATTTTTATGGGTGTCGAAAAGCATTTTAAAGAAATACCAGTTGTAGAGAGATTTTAATTTTACATGACATTTTAAGGCACCCCGAAAAATGCTCAAAAAAGTATACTTTACAAGAGAAAAAAACTACTGATAATGGAGAGAAATAACCCCAAAATTTGGTGTGTGTTTCATCATAGTGTGTATGGTTCCTGTATAGCCAAAAATATAACCAAAATTCAAACAAAAAAAAACTTTAAAAAAAAACACTTTGCCGATTTTCAATTTAGGTAATTGTTCAGAACTGGTCTTTTTTTCTTTCTCATTACCAACTAGAATCTGTAACAAAACCGTTTTCCTTTGTTTTTGATTCTCTTGACGTATGATTAAGACCTCTTCAAGAAAAAAAACAGTCAAGATTGTCAGTGTATGTATGATTTGTTGTTTTACATCTGAAGGGTACTTAGAAATGGTCTTCCACATATTTGGATTTGAGTCCATTGAAGTGGGAAGGTTCACTCTCGACAATCGGTTTTCCGAGTTCGTGTCACAGTAATACAGATACCTGCCGAGTAACAGCAAAAGAACTTGGAAATCTTTGTCAAGTGGTCCAATCATTCGTCAAGAGGTTCTATTTATTGGTATAGTAGTATCTTTCCTCCGCAGAAAAAAATAAAAGACTTTGAATCCAGAATTACTTTTGTGTCTGTCATTATTGTACAGTGTCTAGTCCTGTATGATGCATTGTCTTCTCATGCAAGCTCTTGGCTTTTTAACCTGTTCATCCCCAAATCCTTGTAAACAGGTCCAAAATCACCATTCATGACAATGGATTGGGCCAAACCATGGTGGTGAAAGGGTTGAAGACAGACTGTAGTTACTCATTATTTCCCCTTTACAGTCCCCTCCCCCAGCGGTGACTTTTGATGCACTTTTCAGTATTTTTGTTGTCTGTTTAATAGATAGTTTCTTATTCAACTACTCAAATCAGCTCTAATGCCATAATGTCAACTTCCAACACAGCCTGTATACATGTTGCCGTTGACAACTGAATATTATTGGTGACTAGGATTCACTTTATCAACAATAACATGGCATAGTGTTTGTATGGCTAATACTCTGCCCATCAACATGTGCTCGTCATAAAGAACAAAAATAAATGAAAATATTATCAAAAGTCACAGCTATTACCCTTCTAAGGAAATATGTGATTCAAGGAAATCTTTGAGCCATTCTCCAAATAAACATCAGGGGTTACTGGGCATAGGGAATTTGGAGTATTAGAGAAAGTAGTTACCTTATCTCTATTGGTATTTGAAATTCATCATGGCCATTTTGTTTCATCTCTATTTTTGAAAAATGAAATAAAGTGAAGAGATCGTTTACTCCATAGGGTTCCACAAATGAGTCCACACACATGTACAATAGAAAATTATTGAAAAATATTGAGAGTCTGATAATCTGTGAAGCATATTCTACCTTCCATGCTGTATATTAATTGTAAGCACCATACAAAAGTCAGGGAACCTGCTGCTTTCATGGAATTTCACAGAAAGACCAGCAAACATACAGGTGTCAGAAAGTGTAAAGAACACAGAATTGCACAAGACTTAAACCTGACAGTGACATACCATTATTTTTGACATCACAGAACTCTCATTGTGGCATTAGATCATGCAACAGTATTGAAATAAGAAACTCGGACACATTTTCACCTTCAAAACAAAAAACATAACTTTATTTGTAAACATATAATCTACTCTCTCTCTCTCTTTAAATAACAAATAGGGTAACTATTTTACCAATAGAACTGAGGAATATATAGTTTGTATTTGGTACGTGATAAAAGTCATTCATGGAAGTGATTGAAAGAAATATTAATTTACAGCACTTTGAAAGTTAAAAAAATTGTCATACATGTGAGGTTGTTGAGAAATAGAGCACTCCTCACGTCCATATTTACAACCTGCTTTGACTTTTTATATGTCAATGCTCACTAATAATCAAAAATTAATTTTCTAAACAATCAATCCAGGAATACTGCACAAAGTTCATAGGGGCAGCTGTAGCTTGGGCTGCAAACGTTGCAATGTGTATGAGAATTGCTAGTGTCTGACCTCATTCATAACTAGTTGCTCTTGATTCCTAAACAGTACAGTGAGTGGCCCCTCAACGCAACTCGATTGATGCATTGTTTTTCAAATGGTATCTTTTTTGTCATTTCATAGCTTACCTCAAACAGTATTTCATCATTTTCTCAACTGATTGTGACTTTGAAATAAAAACTCTTCAGGAGCGGTTTTTGTGAGTTTCAATACCCTGGCTATGTGGGAAGTGTGAACCAAACCAATGCACTGATTGAACCCCTGCCTCATTACTAAAGACAAACCGTACTTGTTTCAAATACTGTGGAAAAGATGCACTGCACCTATATGCATGGGTGTACTGAGTTGGCAAATTTGTAGAGAGAACCTAAAATTACCACCACCCCATCAAGAAAAGTACAGATTACATCAAGAATGTAATAGTATATGTTTCATTGAACACATTTTGTAATACAGTCAGTCACTGGATAATGGATATTTTGATATCACTGCAGGCTAGAAATGCAAAGATGTGGTACATGTACGTTTACCAAAGATTTTAAATTTTTTTTGCATTTTATGAAATGCTGCTAATTATTCTAAATTGCTACTATTGAAAATAGGGTTGAAAATCTGATTACTTGGCATGTGATTTCCATCATCTAAGAAAAATGTAAATAATTTGACATGGTGGCAGAGAATGTAAAAGATGAGGACTTGACACAGAGGGCGCCCTTATGCCTCCCTTGATACACATCGCTGTGATAAAAACATCCATAGCCACATAAAAATACATGGGAATATTTGACAAGAAATATTTTATACAAATGCACTCAGCAAATACATGGATCAAACTTGAGGAATCCTTCTATTTACATTGATTTATTTTTACATTTTGGTCTTACATAATCATCAAACTGATATTTTTTGCAAGAGAAAATTATGACATTTCCACACTCACACTGTAAACTCAAAAGTCCTGAAGACAAATCTTAAGATTGAGAAGACTTCTCACCTGCCTGCCATTTTGAAGTAGAAAAAAATCAATCATAGCATAAAATTTATTCAGTTCTATATTGTCAAAAACTTATGGAGGATTGACCTGTACATTGTGACAAACTTTTGTGAATGCCAGCCAGCATCTGATAGTTTCAGAGCACACTACAACCTTTTGTACTCTGTACTGGGGTTAATCTCTGCATGATGTCATAGGTCACCAGCAGGTCACCTGTTCACCCCTAACTCCCTGTGAAAAGGTCAAGAGTGGCCATTGATAACAATGGATTTGGGCCAAACTATAGTGGGGCAAAGGTCAGATATTTCTTTTAGTGAGCCATCATTTTGGCAGGTACAATCCTTCACAAGATTGAAGTACATTTTGAATCCTAAAACACAGAACCTAGTGGTCCGAAATGGTTTGGAATTTGTAAATCCATGGAGTCACCTCTCACATCATTTTATGTAAAGAATGGAATGATACCTTTCACGATAAAAACTCTTTGTCCTTGCATACGTATTTTGAGTCTTTTTTTCAAAAACTATTAAATCTTTGACAATAAATTTACCAAGTGATCTGAGATATTAAGAAAATATACAAATATAAATACAATCACCGCCAGAAATGCTGCCAATTTACTGTGTGGATTGTCTATCCAAAACTTAATTTCTATGCATTCAGAATAAGTAGTCCTTGTTTAGCTAATATTTGACTCAACACTGGACATGCTTGCATCTAATTGGACACTGAAAGCTCAAAATGACCGACAACAAGTTTATCAATTCTCATATTGCCCAGGCAGTCTAAATAATCATTATAAACCAATGTAATGATTTTTGCGTGACATACTCCTCTGAAATATATAACTTCCATTTGATTTGGCAGGGTTTCTGACCTTGATTGCAAAACAAGAAAAATTGATGTCTATATATTGCGCAGAGATTTTGTGAGGTTTTCAGAAACTTACTCTTTAAGGTTGATTGCAAAGGATAAATTTGATAGTACTTTTCTACAAAAGGATACAAAACGTGATTCTTTATATGGTACACTACTCTAGGACAAACCAAAATAGGTTCTGAGTAAATTTTCAAACATATAAATATTTTGCTCAACTACAAAATCATTTGGTACAACAAATACATGGAACATTTTTTTAATCTATGATGCGTTAAATATGGGAAGCTTTCAGAATTGTACAGGTCAATAAAGAGTTTTCTTTTGTTGTTTTCCAGAATGCAGAATTCAAAAATTCACTAAAGCCATCTAGAAGTGTGATAATTTCATTTTGTTTTTTTGCAAAAATCAAATCAAAACTGTAAATAGTTTTCATAGGAAAAATGTTTATTGTGAAAGTAGGACAGTTACATACAATTCTGCAAACACAGATCAAGGACACTTCTGGTGATTCTTTCCACAATTTCTGTCAGATATCCTTTTGTGATATTTGTCACTGGCAGAAGTCTTAGGATGCTGCCAAATATCATAAAGTCTTCATCAACAACTGTGGTCAGTTTTCACATCATCTACGGTTAGATGAAAAATTTTTGCATCTTTAATCTCCCTTCAGTAGAGTGGTTTGATCCAGGCATATCTGGATATGGCAGCAAACATTACAATGGTTTGTTCCAAGACATCTTTCAAAGGGATGTGACACTACTACCTTCTTCTTCATGGTTTATCTTGCTGGTATTTGTTTTCTTTCCCATTTTTGTTGCCTTTGCGAATGGTTATGCTAGATTTGGTTGACCATTTTGCGTGAGCTGAAACTAGCCCAAAGAAACTCACAACATATCTATCAAGCAGTGTCTACCCCAGCTACCACAAGGTTTACCACCACCGTCACCATATCAGCACTTTAACTGGACACACAGCAGGTAATATCCCACTAAACATCAACAGACTTAGAACAAACATTGCATTGATACGATAGAAACCATCACCAAATACAGAAAACAAAGAGAGATAGATAGATGGTAGAGTGAGATTCATAACTGAATAAAAACATTGCTAAAACTGAAAATGTACATTTAATTGAATGGACATGCAGTATGAAGTATACTTGTCATATTTCAGTCAATGGTCAGCTTTACACTAAAATTGCAAATTATACATATGCCGGAATACTGATATAAATACTATGTAACTTTATATTAGGTCTGAAATGCCGTTCAGTGTTTTCAGGGCATGGATTTGTTTTTCTGTATTACCGTAATCCACTTGTCTTGTCATCAGACATGTCAGAGTATTTTACTAGGTGGGTCATGTCCTCGTGACACGAAATCAACGCATTATTCTCACAACAATATTTACATCAATCTTCTGTTTCTAAGGGTGTCAGTTTTTAGACAGTATTTCCATGACAGTGTCATATCGATGTGATAAGCAGTCTTTCAGAAACAAGTAACTATGGTATAGACATATATGGTAAAAATCTTAAACTCAACAAAATGTCACAAATATTATCCAGTTTGGATTGCTGTTCAGTACATGGTATTGTTACAACAGATTTTTACAAACTGGCTGACCATGTTCTGTGCTTTATCAACAGTTCAATCTGAACAAAGTATGTTATCACCGCATTAAGTACTTTCCTATCGAGGGATCATGACATCATAACTCCGATATCAGTATGAAAATTTTCTTTTTTTGAAATGTTATTCCTTTCCAATGTATGAGCAAATTAAATTCCATGATAATGTATCTTTTTCTTCCCGAAATTCTATCTTTGCCCTTTTCTACAAGACATGAATTACTCTTCTGTATGTTTTCAAAAATACCTATCAATCATCCAGGCACAAAGTCATGGACTTTCCCTGTTGTTCATCATCTCAACATTGTCCATCATGATACTGTACAAGGGAAGAGTTAAACACACAGCAGACAGCGTTAGAGAGACAAACATAAATAAGAGAAGCAACACCACAGACGATGAAAAAAACCACCACCACATTAGCAAATTAGAGAGTGTATAAACACAACACAAGTTTATTTAATTCCTTGACACCACAGATATAACATAAAAGTTTTCACAGCAGCGTGCATGCACCGTTTAAAGCGTCAGGTGCAGTCTGTCTGGGCTTTTTTTCCCTAAATGCTTTGACAAAACAGTCAGTCAAACCGATACAGCGCCCTCTGTGCTTGATTCCCATTTATTGTCGACTGCTTCCTTCGATTTGAAATAAAATTCAGGGTTTTTTTAATTAGCGGAAAGGCTTAGGGTGTTTGACAGCATATTCATGTGGGACCACCACTTCATGTCTCTCCGACATCCTAGCCTTAGCCGCCGCTGTCATGGGAACACCGACAGGGGTCATCTCAAAATCTGACTCGGGCCGGTGACGATGATGGGCAAACATATCACCTGTGGACGAAAAAGAAAAACACACAAACACAAAGAAAAAGATGGTGAGACAAAGTTAGCTTTGGCGTAGCACAATACAGATGGAATGTTCAAAATGATTTCAAATGGTTACTTTATGAGCACTCTTATTTTCTGGAGGCAAAATTCTGCTTTGAGAATTCTGCACCATATTTTATCAGCAACAATGAAAGATATTTTACTTTTAAAAACTAAAACATAAATGTAATCTTTTTATCAGATTTTGCATCAGAGCTTTGAATGAGAATACTCTTAAACAGCAACAGGGGTAAGCCATGATTTTTCAACTAAAACAATCAGCCCTGTCCAATTTTCTGCTCTGTAAATAGTGAAGACTTCACATGAATTACTGTGTAAAATCCGGAATATTTTCAACATTTCCTTGTTATAATAGGTACCAATACATATTCAATGGCATGCTTACATAACTTTTACTGTGTTCAGCACAGAAATATTAAATCTCACTTCAGCTTTAAGGATTTTGGTAGTCAACTTTTTTGTCTCATTATTAAAAGACACTTAAACATCATTCTTCAAAGTAATAATATATTTTGACAGGAATAATACATTTTGAGGTCATTTTTAACTCTCTCTTTTCATTAGTATTTCATTTCTCTCCCAAATCCAGATTATGAGCCCTGTTACTCATGTGGAAAGTGTAGATCTTTATGTTTAAAAATATGGTGGGAAATAATTAAGGATTTTTGTAAAAAGACATTTTCTAAAAATCTGAAGAGCATGGCTGTTTCTGCTGAAATTATAATTTTACAGACAATCTGACCCATGGAAAACGTAATTTCTTTGTTTTGCTGCAGACCCCCTTCCCTCCCCAATAATGAATGTAAAATTCATATTAAAAGTTTTACAGGCTTTATAACTTATCTGCAGTTGATACACATACTGTGTCAACCGAAAACAACATTTAAACTTTTTGCCATGTTCTTTGTTCAATTGTTATTGACAGCAGGGGCACTCACTGCACACAGAGCACGTGTGAGTAATGAGAAGACAACGTATTGTGATTTCAAATGTAAGACCACTTCAATGCATATTGATTTTTAAGCTAGCCATTCGTGGCACATAAAAATATTTTATTGCCAATGTTTGTGTTTATCTTTAATTGACTTATGATTTAAAATCAACTCATTGTGTGATTTCTTGTCTGTTTACTTGTTGTGCTGTCTGATATATAACCAAACTTGTTCACAAGTGAAAATTCACTGAGGTCCGGCCCCCTACCCAGAATGCAGGAATTATGCTTAGCATGCATCAGCTACATGATCAACAGTCCCTTTGTCACCTATGTAAATTATCCAACATGTTACCAGGCAACAATGCAAATTAATCATTTACTTTCCACCAATCACAGATAGTGGTTTAGCAACTCTCCAATTCAAGCCCACTTCAAGTTTTACTAAATAACACTTCCAAGTGATGATGCATTCATGTTTTCTCTCAACGTACCTTAAAGCATTCAGGTTGTAATTTCACATTTTTAACTTTTCAATTACATGGGTTCTAAATTACAAACCAATTCAAACCCATGGATACTATTTCCCTAAAAGTCTACAACTACAGAAAAGTCCAGTCATGCCTCAAGCAAGTCACTGAATCAAGAAATGGAAAGTTGGACTCATTCAAACTAAAATTTTGCAAATTTTAGGATTTAAAAGAATATTATGTAAAAACTGATACCATGACAGATTCAGAATGGTTGACCTATAACGCCTACACCCCCATTTCACTAAAAATGCTTGGTTATCAATCATGAGAGCAAGGATAGGTCTGGTGTATTTTAAGTCAATATCAAATGAAAACAATCCATGATAGCTTCCTGTACAACACCCCCACCTCGACCGAATGCCATATAACTCACATCTGTCTTGATCAGTTCAAGTCCAACTTCGTCTTGTTTTTTGAAACATTATTAGTTTATCCACACCAAATTTTACTTAACACCGGAAAACTTTACAAGGGTGTAAACATTAAAATTAAGGAAAGACACTCCAAACACACAGTAAAACACACACAGAAGGATATATGATTGCGGTTAATTTTATCAAGGGTTAATTTTTACAGCATTAGTGGAGGAGCACATGGAATAAACAAACAAACAAACAAAACATGTTAATTACACAAATAACTCCTTAACCCGTTATTGACAGATTTAGAAAAATTTGCAAACTCGGCAAGATTATGAACACTCCATTCAAGAATGAACGTACTGTATTGTAAATAAGTCATCCTGCCTTTACAGTAGGATCAATTAAAGTTTTTGCCATGCAAACTGACGAACTTTTAACTCCACTTTTGGACCAGTTCGTGCACCGGCAGGGACAGCTACGAATACAAAAACATATTAACAATATAATGCTATTGTGAACGTTACTGTTGATTAGAAATAAAAAAATTAAAAATTGCTGAGATTATCTTTATCAAACTTGAGTGCAAAGGTCGTGTATGGTACAAGGGAAGGGGACAGCATCATTCATAGGGTTCAATGCCACCGACATATTGGTTTCTGTGAGTGTACACCTGTTAGCTGGTTGGTTGGTGCAGACACAAAATGCAGGTTATAAGCGATACCTTAATCCTAGCATGGTTAATACATATCCCAGGGTACATTTACACCTTAATCCCAGCAGGGGTAGTGCATGGCCCATAACACCTAGCGGTGCTTGTGGTGTTAGCATTGCAATTTATATGGAATGCAGCTGAAAATATCGTCATCGATAATTAATTTGACAAATCATGATTTTTTTCTCTCTATTCTACTTTAAACATTTGAAGGTAGCAGGGAAAGCGTATTATGTGTTTTGTTTATAGGGAAGGGTGACAGTGGTTGTTATAGTAATGGGAATGGCAGGCTGGATAATGTCTAGCTATGGATTAATAATGCGTGTCTAGCCGGCGAATAATATTAATGCTTACAAAGCAGTGATGGTAAACTTGCTGTTCTGACACTCAGTTCAAATGGCAATCACACGCAAAAAACTGCAAAGCCATAGCAGCATCTCTGATTGGTTGAGTTTGAGTTGACGTCCTGAACTCTCTGATTACATCACATGACCATTACATGTTATGACTTACCCAACAGATCACAGGGTTTTGGTTTCTTTATTTGCAAGATTTGAGCATCACCCCATTGGTATCACATGACGGTCTCACGTCATGTGTCAACCAACAGAATATTGATTCCCTTCTTACGCAATGAAACTACACATGAGATTTGTGGGTTTATTTGCATCACATGACAGTCATGTGCCATGTCCACACAAGAGGACATGGTGTGTGAGTTTAGCAGGGTAAGGTGCATCAACAGACTCAACACAGCAGGATAAGTTATCTACAAAGACATTAGCCATGCGACACTCTGCAGCAAAGCCAGCCAGCGTTTCAATGCAAAACACTCTGTTCAATCAGATACTATTTATACATGATTGGATGGGTGATGATAAGTGTCCATAGTGTAACATAGGAAAGTGTCCAAAAAATAAATTTCCGTCAGTTTACATTATATCAGCCATTTACTTTTTGCATTGAGATATCACAACCTAAATATAATTTTAAACATTTTTCTATGATACATTTGCCACCCCATACCTCCAAACACAACCAATACAGTTCAATTTTCTACAACAACAGCCCAATGTTGTTGAATTTCCTATGATCACAATATGGTTGATGAAAGCAGTCATGCTACAGCACTATTTAGCATGGAAGGTACACAAATGCACATACTAAATGTCAATCTGTTGGGCAGGGAAGATATTCTTCAATGATCCTAAATTTTGTATCATTGCCACTGTCCAATGGAAGAAGAATTCTCAAACTTCAAGTTTTAAAATCCTATCAAATCAAAAGCGTCATACCGTTGGATCACTATAAAATCTTTTTTTTTTCACTGAACAGCGCGAATCACTAAAGTAGTGAATCTTTGCCTGTAACCCACAGAGTGACATTCAGCTAAGCACACTGTACCCAAATCTATCAAGCTGTGGGAAAAAATACATTGTCAATGTAATATCTAATATCACTACTTTCTTTGCAGGCACTGCTACAACTAAAATGAGTTAATAATGCAATCTGAGACTCAGCGGGGATAGACTTTACACAAAATCAAAAGTTCTCAAAATCCATCATACTTTGCTTTGGGATGTATGAAGTTATGAAAATTATCAAGAAAACTGAAATTCACCTTTTTATTTTTGTACAAATTAAATTAAATTTTCTTTCAAAGGAGAAAAAAACTAATTGTAACACGTACTGGTCAATTTCTGGTAATTTAATACACTAGTACTTCATGACCTTTTTTTGCTGTTTTGACTTACAGCACGCCCTCAAGCAAAGTATGAGCAAAAGATTGATACTTTTGTTTTTTCAAAGGCACACATTAGCACAGTGTATGTATACCTGCTGGATTTATCAGTGGGTGCTGAATGATTGGGGAAATGAATAGGAGAGAGACTACAGTAGATTTATATGTTAAGACATGAATGTTTGACAAATGAATAAATCAACAATTAAATGACTTCAATACATTTAACAAGTAAATGTTTGTGTAGAGGGAACTGGTAGATTAGAGAGCAAGTGAACATGTGCAAGCATGTATGATGTACTTGATGGACATTTCGATGTATGAATGAATAAACATGAATGACAGAGGAGTTGAATGCATGATAAATAGCATATCTTCAGTGGATGCAGACTGGAAACGGTCAAGACATTTGATAGAGGGGAAATCATTAAAATAAAGCTATTTCTAAGTGAAGAAAGAAGTGACTAGATAACACGATAACAGTAAAACAAGCAAGGTGTGCATTTTCTATCGGTAAAATGGATAAAATTGAACAAGGATGAAGGATGCCAAATTTGAAGTTGATGGTGATCCATGGATGTCGTGGTGATGACAATGATGATGATGAGGAGGGGAAGAGGAAGAGGAAGTGATGCATTGATATTTGAATGACACAATTACACTCAAAACCTATACACACAAACAAAACTCTCAAACCCTGTCAGCATAGCATACAGGCAGAAGATAGAAGCATAAAACATACGTACAGTAGCAAAAAGAACAGGTACCCAGCCTTACCAAGATAAGAAGATATTGCTGGGTAAGTCTCAGGTGAGTTTATCTAGCTAGCAGAGCAAGTGGAATGTGTTGGTTTCAGTTGTTGTTGTTGTTGTTTGCCTTAATTTGGATGGAGTGACAGCATTCTTTCAGAGAGCTGCATTTGCAATAGCTGGTGGATGGGAAAGCGTTGAAAACAAAAGACACATGAGAAGCTGAAGCAGTCAGTTGGCAATGTTAGATGTGGAAAGGTGCATCAAAGCAGAGGTATTCATTGAGTTAACAGCACAGAACAGATAATAACGTACCACCACACAACACATACTGCACAACACAACATGACAGGACCTTGAGGTAACACAAACACGGCACAACATACCACACTAAACCAACCAATATAACACAATGGAACATCACCACACAACACATGCAGACAAACCATCAAAAACGACACTGTGGAGAGAAGGACAACCAGGCTCCTTGACACAGACAACAACAAAGTGTATGGTATTGAAAGAGAGTGTATCAAGACTGTAATGTAGGAAAATGAAAAAAAAAGAGTAATATTTCTTTCTCTCTTTCTTTCTTTCTTTCTTACTTGCTGTACGTGGTTTCCTGGCGACAGTTTTAATTTGCCTGTAGTCATCTTCTGAGCTAGTGTTTTGCAGTGAGGTTTTACTGCTTCTCTCCTTGAGGTGTTGCTGGCTGTACGGCTTCCGCTGCAGCGGTCTGGTCGGCGAAGTCCTCAAGTTGCGGTTCGGGGGCGAGTGTTTGCCCTTAACGACGCCACGCCGCATCGAAGGCGTGGACTTGGAGCGGGGACTCCTCTGGCCACTCTTCTTTTTCCGCTTGCCGCCCTCCGGAGATTCTCCGTTCTCCTCTGTCGATGACGGCTGGGTACCACCAGCTCCCATCAGACCTTTGGCCTTGGCCCTGGCAATGATGTCTGCTGCAGTCAATTGATCATCTGGTGTGGCCTTCAAAGTTAAACGAATAAATATCATTCATTATCAGTATTTTTTTAGTATAAAAATACCACAATTTTACCAAGATTGTAATTCGATCCAATACATTTTGTTTGCTGAACATACTTTCAATACAATGATACCTTTCTTGATATCAAAGTATCAAGTGTCCATTTTCTAAATGCACCACTAATGAATTAAATTTGTCTTCATATATGATATTCATAATTTTGACGTTCAGTGAAAATTGTTTTATGCGGCCTTAACAAAATAAAAAAAATAATTGCAGTTCAGGTTTAGAAACTTTACTGTGAAACTCATTTTCTAATAAGCGTCAAAATGTTGTCATCACAACAAAATAAAGAATCTTACTTCTCTTGTAACCACGGCAACAAAGCATCCACTGGTTTTCTCCGTTGGCTTTGTCTTGAAGTACTTTGAGGATTCCTGTTTGTCGGCATCCTTAACTGACAGTGGCAGTGTGGGCGGAGTTATTCGGTATGGCATCTGTTTGGCTGTCAGTTTTGAATTGAAGTAGTCGGCAACTTTGGTGACCACGTTCTCGTTCTCCTCGTGGTTGATTGAGTGCGTGCAATAAATTACAGCCTGGACTCTGGAAACTATGGGTAGATTAAACAAAAAGAGATAAAACATCTATTTCAAAAGTAGCACAATTGACAATAAGACAGAGATGTCGTTCAGTATATGATCACTCAAGGGACTGAGAAAAAGTCTCTGCTAGGTAGAAGTGGCCTTTCTGTAGAGGGACGGGCTGTGGCATATTTTGTGGGCAAATGGCATTCTGAATATAGTGAATGTGGAAAAACAAATGTGAACTGACATACTGCAGTATTGCGATGACAAATAAAATTACAATATTTTGTTTCTGACACAACACTACACAAAAACCAAGACAATACAGACAAAAATATAAAACTCATTTGCTGTTTCAGCATCAATATTATGTGTCGTTAAGTCAGAATTATTGACCACTATGCACAGGTACAGCTACAAGTTACAGCATTTACAGATGATCACTGACCACACAGGAAAGGTGGCTGCTCTGTGAAGGGTCAATGAAAAGTAAAATCCCAACTAAAGCCTGGAAAGCGACAACTACAACAAGGTGACCTGTCTGTATGAGTGACCATGAGACAGGTGTGACCTTTGAAGGCGACACATTTGCTTCATTTTGATCATATTTATTTTCAGCAAGTGGTCAGTGAAGCAGAATGGATACATGTAAGTGATTTCATCACTGATTCTATGCTTGATTTTTTTTTTTCCACTTACATCTCATGGCGTGTTTAAGGTATTCCATCTGTTCATTAATGATTTCATTGAGTTTGTCCTGATCCACTTCATCCCTGGACAAATCTTGTAGTATACTGGCATCTATAATCAAGAGTGGATAAGTATTAGAATTGCTTTAATTCAAGAAATGACAATTCTAACATGCCTACACAACTGATGCATTTGCCACGGCCTATGTGCCAGAGCTTGGTCCTGGAAATACAAAGTGGTTGTGTTGAACGACATGATACTGACCTTCCCCTTCGTGTAGAATGTAATCCACAGGATTGGTGATGCCAGAATGTGAGCAGGGCGGCGTCATTAGTATCACCTTCACATTTTTAAACCTAACATCTGTTGGCAGGACATCTAGAAAGTTTTCCTCAACTCCACGTATATCTGGTAGTCAGATTGTCAAGGGAAAGATTATAATATTGCAATGTGTGTGTGGCAGCAGCCAAACTCCCTTGATGAAATATTCTGCAGTCTACAAAAGACACTACTTAAATTTTTTACAAGAGTACCCCGTCTGCTGGTCAATTTTATTCATTTTTAGCCAGACAACAGACAACATAACCAGCTATCCTCTACTTTTGGCTGGCTGTTTTCCTCATCCATATAAACATGGATAAATTTCCTGTGAACTCTTCCCTGTTTCTAGCTGCCAATCAATGACACTTACCCCCTGCCCATCCCCTTCTTTCTCAACCCTTTCACCACAATGGTTCTGCCCAAACTCATTGTTATCCAAGGTGATGGTGGACCTATTGACAGAAAATGGGAGTGGTGGGGGCGCTGTGTAAATTGGTTAAATTTCTGCACTCTACCATTTTGAAGTCCACTTTGTGCCTTTAGTTGGTTCAAAAATTAGTCATTATAAAATGGAAAAGTGAAACTATACTGAAAAAAGGAAAGTTTTGCCAAAAACCCATCACAAATCTACTCTGCATTTACATTAAGTAGTTACAATTCGGCAGCTGAAAGGATACTTTTTACCCCGTATTGTTCCATCCTTCCCTTCAAAGTCTCATGATGGCTGTGATTTTTCAGACCAAATGCAAACACTGTGCTTCCTTCCTGATTCATGAGTGAAGACATATGGGCCGTGATTTTACCGGATCCTACATGTGTGTGGATGACATCGTCACCTTCGTTGAGGAGCGCCTTGACAGAGTGGGGTCCGTAACAGCTAGATTTGTCCTGATAAGACAGAGAAGAAATAAATTTACGAAAATACAAATGTGAGGTACTTTGCAGGGTTTTATGAGTACCGGTATTTACATAATCAAAGAGGTTAGACCAAACACTTTGCTGGGTCTTGTTCCCCTTGCATGGAAAGTTTTGGTATTTCAAAAGTCTTTTTAAAAGTTTGCCTGGATAACAGAAATGGTCTAAAAATACCCCAAGCTAGACCTCCGACAAGTCTTTGTGAAAAGTCAAAACCATATTTCGGTTTGATTGTGTCTGTTCTTGACACAGAAATAGAAAAAAGTCTGCAAACAGTCAATGTAATGGAATTTGACCAGTACCTGCATTATAAGGTGGTATTCTTTAAATAGTTGGTGGTTTTCAAGTTCTTCTCGGATATCAGAATGGAATATCAACACATTTTTGCACTGCACATCCACACAGAATGTCTGTTCAGTGAGTTTGTCATCTGACTTCACCTCCTTAAATCCTTCTTCTTTCAAAGTGTCGATCACAGTGGAAATACTGGGTGATGAATGAGAAATTGTCAGTAGGAACTATGGCATACACTCGGGTCAGTCACAATCAGGGTGCACTAGAGTGTGTCACTTAGGTCAAAATTTCAAGTTCATGATAACTGTCCAGTTAAATAATATGTTGAAAGGTTATGGTATGGGGCATATCTTCCTAAAATTTGGTGAAGCAAACGTCATTAGTTTTACCACAGTGCACATTGTTTTATATGGTCGACGCAGTGTCACGGACGCTACAGAAATGTTGAATATGAAACACAAATGTCATAATAAAATTTTAAACAATGCTTTGTTAATGCTTTCTTATGTTATAACAATATAAAATATGCATATTGGCATTAAAATAAGCTATACTTGGTATGATTTACTTAATTTTTCCATGAATAAACACAACCTCCAGTTTAGTGAGAAATACAACATTTGATCATATTTTTAAAAGGACTTTCAACTTCTCTATGTCCTTCCGCTGGTATGTTGTACTTAAAAGTTTTATTGCCATGAATTAACCATGCTATAGCAACAATATTAATACCATTCAGTGTAATCAAAATGAACTTCTTTCTAAAATATTTTCTGTTTAGTATGGCATGTAATTTTGTCACGGACGCTACCAAATCAAATTTGAAAGTTAGGTCAATTTGAAATATAAAAAGCAATCAACAATCTGGTTTTTTCTTTCTCTTTTCTTCAAATCCTTTCTCTATCAAACATTTAAATTGTGAAAATTGTGTCAAAACATTGACAATTTCTTTAAATTGAACAAGAAAGCTATGGCGACTACTGCAAAAATCAGTTGGAGTATGTGAAAAATGTCTATACCAGTAATAAACTTTCAATACGTCAAAAAACACAGAAGTTAACATTGTTTGTGCCTTACTTAAAGTGTAAAACCAAGATAAAACTAGACACCTAGATCAGGCTAGAGCGACAGGTTGTTAAACTTTGACCTGTGGTCCCACAATAAAATTTGCTACAATGTATCTGACACACCACCCAAGAAATCCAAATGGCTTGCATCTGTTCTAACACCTGTCAGGATGGGGCGCACACACACCTAGGTGAGGCTGGAGATCAGAGACGTAGTCTGCCAACCTTTGACCTCTGTTCTATAATATATCTGTACTCTCTGACAAGCGTAAAGTTGGCGTCATACTCATCCTCATCCTCAGCCTCAGAGGTCACGCGAAAATGAGGATGAGGATGACGCTACAGCGTCAGCTTCACCAGCGTCAGATCTGATTATTCCCGAATGCGTCTGATGGAATGATAAGTGTAAAAACGACTTTAAAAATGTGCTCCAAGTTTCATATCACTGTAAATGTTTATTAAAACAGAGTGGTATTTGCATTTCATAAAATTTAGTTACCTCTCCTCTCAATACCCGTTTCTCACGTTGTAGTTATAACGCAACATTCTTAGCCCTTAATTTCCTTAAAGTTCAAAGGTTATATGTATAATAACTTGACTTTTCAGGCCTCAAGTAATAGTTATACAAGTTAATTGTTTTATATGTCCTTTGAATAATTAGGGCTTTCATATCACCTCTCATGGTGGCGATTTTTACACATTTCGGATCATGTATACCTTTTTTGCACCAATTTTTGGAAAATCTTAACGCAAGAGTTAAGAGGATACCAACAAACACATCCGCGGATCTATGGACTGAAAATTATGAACATTTCCAAAAAACTAGTCCATATGAGATATTCTAACGATAAAATATTACCTGCGAACCAGTTTTAGGATTCAAAAGAAAGTTGAGAAAGAATGGAGTTGTTATTTTCTTAAGTTATGGGCGAATTTTATCATTTATCCATCATTTGGTAGCGTACCCTCCGCAATCTTTGGATACAACGCTGAAGCTGATGCTGAGTAGCGTCATTTTAGTGTCAGCTAGAAAGGTCACCTGAGGATGAGGATGAGGATGAGGATGACGCCAACTTTACGTTCGTACTCTCTGCCTTCATAATATGTGAAAGTGGTGGAGACAGAGTTAACACAAATGTCATTTCTTACCCCCTTGATTTTTTAAAATTCAAAATGTGATAACAAAACAATAAAATGTGGTGGTTATTTCACATTTAGATTGGCTTATAATCTGAAAAACAATGTTTGCATTTTATTGTAGCATCCGTGACATAATGACTTGAAATGGAATACACAATAATAAATGCATATACAGCACAGAATTCATTGTTCTTTTCACTAGAATTCTAATAACATATTCAATATAATTACTGCATTCTTAAAAAACACCAATCTAAGTGTTACAGTTGAGGCTCAACATAACTTTTTGAGTGTTTTATTACTTTTAAAAAAATCAATTTTGAGCAAATTTACAATGTTATGCCTTGAAGACATTTTGTAACCCAACTAAATGTATGTACACACAATACACACTAGTATTTATATGTTTCAGTGGATTAACTGCTTTAAAATGTTTTAAATAGTTATTAATTATGACTATGTAGTAAACATCGTCACGGACGCTACACCGTCACGGATGCTACATTTCCATATTTTAAGAATATTAATAGTGAATGCAAGGGATGTAGTAATTATATAATTTGTTTATTTAAGGTAGGCACCTATTGACACTTAGGCCTGTGACATCAGATCTTTTATAACTCCTGTTGTCCTTAAGATATGAGTGTGTCACGGACGCTACAAGAAATTCCGACCACAACGATCTCCATTTTCATTTATTCACAAAACAATACAATATGCAATTTTATTTTAATTTTGGTGTATAAAATGCTTGCCATGGATGTTGAGGTTGGAATTAAATTCAATATTACAATATTTAACCCATTTTTCTACATATAAACTAAAGGTATATGTACTTATGGTCACAAAACACAAAAAACATAACGATGTTACAGTTTTGGTAAAAATACCACAGTTTCTGTTCCGATGCACATAATCACATGAATAACTTGTGAAAGAAAGATTAGGTATTCTGCAATAACATATGTAAGCTAAAAATTCCACAATTTTAACACTGTGTTCCAAAAACATTTTGAACTTAAGTACATTTTGAAGTGAAACAGCATAACGCTACTTTTTACAGTTTTTAAGGCATTTTTGTGGATGTACAACCAAACCTGCACAATTTATGCAATATTTCTTTATTTGACCAGTTAGATACAACTATTTATATTTATCAGAAACAAATAAGCAATATAATAGCAGTCTGAATAGCAGATATATGTCCATAACAAATGAAAATCATCAAGCGCACCCTGATTGTGACTGACCCGACTGTAAAAATAGCAAGTGACATGCAAGCTGAAATGGAACAATCATGAAGGCCGCCCTCTATAGTTCACATTATGCACAAACTATTGTTTTTTCACAAGCTGAAACTTTCAATACAGCCATGCCAACAAAGCGACACTATAAGCATTTCTGTAACTTACTCGGTTTTGATTTGGTTGACCCAAGCATACACAAGTGTTGCTACAGCCTTTGTTTCTCTTTCTCTGACATTTTCCGGGAGTAGAAACTCAATGCTAGGTGCCTTGAACTTTATCCTGTTCTTCGCTAGCGCTGCATTTAGTTTTGTCTTGTAGGCATTGAGGTCGTCCTCCACTTCACTAACGTGATCGATGAACGGCTCGTCGGGCATCTTGTGTCTCTTTGCAAAGCGTCTGTCCTGCATGTCCTGCAGGATCACCATTGTCAGGGCATGGTTCTCATCAGGCTGTAGTTTGGAAGGAAAAAAAAATCAAGTTTAAAAAAAAAAGACATACTGGTGGAATACATCATTGGAACACCACTACTTCCACCTGTATTAAACAACAGAGGGTTAACCTGTTCATCCCAATCCCCTGTGAACAGGTCTACACTCACCACTGATAACAATTGGTTTGGGTCAAACCATGGTGATGAAAGAGGTTGAAACAGGCATGAGTAAATAAAGTGGTCTGATGCACAAGATAACCAATTATTCCTGCAGGACCAGTAATTTGCCATCAATGTGGGTACAGACGATCTGTTGCACAAAGTTAAAGGTATTCAGACCACCAAACTAAGGTTGGCAGACGACTGATTGTACACGGGTCATCCAACCACCAGAATATGCCTGGATTTGCTCACCCTTGTTAGTAAAAACACTCGTCACCGCTTAGCCTGCAAACACTGTACTCTCCCTTTGACTCTCCGACTGTTGACCTTTTCACAGTTCCAGCCTTTAATCTTGTGAACATGAGCTCTGAGTGGGGACATCAGTATGAATAGCCAGGAAAGATCAAACTGGCTTTACAATCAAAGCTTCATTACTTGAAATCAGTCATCCATGAGACACGCAGGATATGTTTTTCTCAGCTCAGTGCAGCCACCACCAAATAGAAAGAAAGAGCCTGTCCCTATGTTATGAACGGTTTACTGAACACATATAAATATTTTGATCGGAGCATGCTTCAAGAACTTAGCACAAACCCTCACAAAAGTTCCCCTTGGTCTCTACAGTCCCATTGTTGTTCTCTGACCCTGAAGTGACCTCACGGTGACCTTTACAGATCAGCCCGACCCCCGGAGGAACACCTCCCAGCGACGCTGGTGATGTCATGTAACCTGTCAAACAGACAAGATCAACTCAGACAGATTGTCACACCAGGATTTCGACCAAATTTGCTGCACAACCACCGCTGAACGACCACTGCCTGGCAACAGATTATAAGACCCTGCATCAGAAAGAACTGACACAACACAAGGAGAATATTGTTTATTCTTCTTGCAAAACTACTGAGACACGTTATTTGACTTTATCTGAGAGCTTTACAGAATCAACTAGCAACACGGTAAATGATAGATCGATCAACAAACACTGGAATTTTTTTTCCGGCTTGTGAATATCGGTCGGTTCACAGACATGAACTTCATATCAACTGATTGCTTGCATGTACACTCATCCTAATGATTATACGTCATGGGGCGTCAATGTTCAAGACTAAATTACAGATATAGAATGTTGTAAAGTAATATTCATCTGATATGCATTGGCAAATTTGTAAGTGGTCAATTAACAAATGTTGAATTTCTCCTTCAAGATTAGCTGTTAATAAAATATAGCTACAATGTTGCAATTTCAAAATGAAGGGTAAGTACACGCCATCTGTTCATTTTAAGTGTGAGAATGAAACAGCGATTTCAAAATTCCATTCTGTAGTGATTATACATTGTGCACAATCTTTGGCTATTGAACTTTCTGGGTTGATAATAAGGTATCATCATTTAATTTGCATACTCAATCAAAGCTAATTCATCAGCAGTTACCAAGGTTTACAGCATCATCACCAATGGTTACCGCATAATGAAATATTTTGATTTTTTTAAACACATTGATCTGTTTATGCATGAGGTTACACTCTATTGCCAGTCTTTTGAGAGCAATCAATGGCTATTTCCACTGACATATAGATGAGAGACAGGCATGGTCAGACCCTGTCAACAATGGCACAACAATAGGCAGTAAAAAGTCTTCTGGCGTCATTTTCTGATTTTGGATGAGTCTGCAAAGTTTTCATTGTCAAGAGAACAGTGGTCATTTGGGTTGGTAATCAATATCAATAACCACAAACTACTCCCACAGATATTTAATCAAGACATAAAAGGACCGTGAAAGTGGTACTTTGATTTTTTACAGCTTCCACTTTGGACAATTGACTTTCAAGTTTGATGGAGGGGCCACGCATAGTTTGATATTATGACAAATAGGAGCAGTGAATCAGCTCCCTTTGTGCTGTCATTGCAACAATGTGTACTGATATGGTTGGGGTTCACGAGGACACATGGCTTTGTTTTCAACCCCATTGTCAGAGAGTTTTGTAGGATGCAGTTCCATAGTACTGTTGCATCACAGTTGCTTGTGGTTTCGATACACGGCGAAGGCCGCATGACACATTAGAAAGATTAGAAGTCTGGAAACAATACGGCTATGATACACACATATCACCGAGTTCAGAGAATGGTCTTCCTCACAAAAAGGCACAATATACTCATGGAACAAATATTGACGGCTTCTACTACGCCTCTAAATTCATAGCTGGTATCCTCTTTTGCATCAAAATTGACCTGTACATTTTGGGATACAATTTCAGATGTGCATTTTGGGGTACAATTTCAGAGGGGACCCATGTTACCCATAACAAACCGAAACGACCACTTTCTATTTACAGCTGCCTTACACTGATTAGTTCAATCAGCGTACCCAAATTTAAATGTTTCAGCAGATCAGGTGCTGACAGGCAATCATAAGTGCATTGAACAACAAGTGACTGTGTGTTGTACTAAAATATCACTAGTGAAACATTTGAAAGTCTCTGGGAAGTCATAATTTGACGATATCCTGAACTACTCTGAAGGTATGGAATGATCCATTACATCTCTGTGGTTTCATGAGAGGTTCTATGGCATTGTATGATTTCTAAATCAATCATTCCTAAAGTATTGGCAAAATATTTCATCTTGTGTTTATAGACTGGATTTGCAGGCACACACTTCAAATGCACAGTAAATCAGAAAAGTGCACACAACTTGAGTATAAGCCTCCTGCAGAAACAATTTATCAGCTCAAATAATGTTTCAACTTTTTTTTATCAATTTTGCCTGCATTTCACATTTTAAGTGGCATGATAAGTGATTTACAATGATGAAATAAACTGCCCACTCCCTGGTTTTTGATTTTGCTCTCACTTTACATTAAAATGAACGAGAGTTAGCTCTATCAAGATTAGAACAGTTGAGTAGAATTCGGCAATGTATCCACACCATTTATAGACTGTACCAGTCACACATATTGAAACACCTGTTGTTTCCGCTCTCGTTCTACTGGCATCTATACGCAAGATAATGTACATAACTCGGCCCTCTCACCACTGGAAAAGTGTTTTTTGAGTGTTTTTTCATTCATGCTGATATCTGAGATATCTCGATTGAATTTCTCTTTATGATTGTATGAATAGATCTGTAGTACCTGCTTCAGCCATCAATGTGATGCCAATATTGATCTATTATATGGAGCATGTATCGAGTTCCTAATGGACGGCAGGGTCAGCAAAGCACACATGCTGTTATGTATAACTGGATCTAACCCTTGAGTTGTATGCACATATATCTCAGCCTTGTAATCATTATCATCAGTGAATTCTCCTCACTAGCCAAATCATTATCACTATTTAATGTCGCCAGTGGCATAATCAACTTCACCATCATCATCATTATCATCATCATCATCATCATCATCATCATCATTATCATCATCATCATCATCATCATCATCATCAGTGAATTCTCCTACACAGCTACATTGCTATCATCATTATGATGACTGTTCAGTGTTATAATCATCACCATCACCACCACCAACATTGTCATCACAATCAAAACCTGAATTGTTGAAAATCTAATAAATATTATTACCATACTTAACATCACCATAATTTGTACCATAAATGACATCATCATTAACCACAGGCCTCTTTTAATAAGACAACAGCTACTCGCACATTTGCATAGGTCCGTGGAGCAGAAAAAGCTCCGCCTCACGAGAATGTGTAATTATCATTCATTCTAACCCAATATGAAAACATCACTATCAGACACATTACCGCTGTAACTGCATTGTTCCAGATGAGAGTGGGTAATACAAAACTACCGGTATACATTATAACAGTACTTTTAACACACTAGTTATAAACTGCCCTACAGAATCAATGGTGCTTTTACTAGATCCTGACTATACCAAAATTATGCGTACTGTAATCCCTTTAGGTTTCTCTTGGCCAAAATGAATATAAAATGAGTTTCTGGAAATGAAAACTATTCAAAATCTAAACTTTTCCTGATGTCAAAACTAAAAACATTTGAATAACAGCCAAGTTTTATGGTAACGTTTGTGTAAAAAACAGATACCAACGCATATCACAAGTATTATAAAAATAATCTGTTCACAACGATTCTATAGTTGGCTTTTATTTGGAAAACAGATAACATAAAAAGAGTATATGTATAGTGAGTTACAGTTGCTTTCAAAACTAAATCACTGAACTGTGTTATCCAGATTGTTCAAAAGTTGGCAAACATGTAACATATGGTGAGTCTTTTTCTAACATTTCAGCCACCCTTTATTCAATAAAGGTTCAACTCACTCATCTTCAGCTAAAGGGGATTCAACGCAGCTATTGTACGTTTAAATCAGTTGGTCGTTCCTGGTTTAATGGGCGGTGCCTGACGTAAGCACCTATCACACAATCCCCCTATTGTGAAAGATAGCTGAAGTTTTTAAATTAATGGATTTATTTTGATGGGTTTGTACATGCACCATTGCATCAGTTCAGGTGAAATGGTAATTTTTTCAATGGTATCTCATCTAGAATTTATTTTATAGTGTTTATAATCGGGACAGACTCCAACACTGACCATTAATATCTGACTGTGGTCAGTCATACCACAATGTCAGTTTAATTATAATGTCTTTCTTTGTCTATCTGTGACAGTTACGATACTTTTTGACCTTGGTTTCATATTGTTAAGGCCTCTGTTTATTAGCATCGCTATTTGTGGACAATTAAAACACACATCTGTCTCCAGTCCCAGGTCACATTAGGTAACTCTCTTGAACAATGGATTCAAACAATGACAGCATTTTTTACTGCTGACTTCAGAGTTAGGCTAGACATGTCTCAAACATGTGTTACACGGTTCCCCGGTGGCTACGGTAGAAACACAATACAATATACAATCACAATAATGAGGTTTTTTCTTCTTGCCAACCGGAGTATAATTATAAAGTAACACACAGTCTGACTTGTAAAAGTTTCCCGCCCCTAAGTGTACTCCCCAGGTTAGCTATCGGCAGAAGCACTCTGCCTGGAAGATTTTGTGCCACTATAGGCACTGATCCAAGAAACACGACTTTTTCAAGCGCATACTTTTGTTGGCTGGAGGAGAATAAGATTTTATCTTTGAGGAACCTGTAAATGGGACTTGATCCCGTAGGATTTCCGAATAAATAAATAAATAAATAAATAAATAAATAAATATAAGATGTTCAAAATCTAAGACAAAAATACTTTTTTACACACAAAAGTGACAGAAATATCACCCAATTCTGTACCCAGCAATGATTGAAATAATGAATTACTGCTTTCTCAATATTGACAATTCTTTTATTCCAATATGTAATATGTAAATGAAGTTCACCGGGCTTACATCTCCAACGATCTGACATGCATCTCTTATGCATGCCACCACATGCATTTACAGTTGAAGAATCATTTGTTGGAATGAAAACTGTGTAGGCGTATGGTTATAATTGATTGAACTGTTACTCAGCATTTAAAACTCATTCAACCCTGACTTAAATTGTTAACTGTTTCGCTAAAACTAGATTACGGACTAGACCTAACTTTTACAGTAGTCAAGTTATCAACAGAGCAACGACCCTTTCTGCCCAAGAAAATTACACCTTACACCCACAGTGCGATTGTTGGCAGCACAATCAAAATCAAAAGTTGGACATACTTCTCTTTGGAAACTTTGCATTGCCTGGACACCAGGGTGTAGCAATTACAAATCATTGTGAACGGACGGTCCATAAAGAAAAGACGCCACATGCCCTTACTGTGAAAAACTGAATAAGCGTGACCTGTCCTCTTAAAAGACTGACAGGTTTCATTTTCCCCCCGTTTTATGAACCAAAAGGAGAAGAAAAAGATGGTTGTCAACGGTATATTTGGGCACATAATACTTGCAACGTGCCCATAATATGCCATAGGTAATTACGAGACGATCTGAATGTGGTTGCACTTTTCGGCATTTATTGGGGAAATAGTAGTGGGTTCAGAAGAATCAATCGTCACAATGCGAGTCAAAGTCTGAGCAAGTCAAAACACAAGCATTTCACTGGCCAGTGACGCTCTCTGTCCTGCACTGGCTGCTCTGGTGTCTGTCCGTCTGTCTTTCTGTCTGCCTGCCTGATTTCTGTCTACTCAATGTCAGTTATCAATCGTAGGGTCTCATTGTCTCCAAGTACCAATGCATGGACACAACAACAACAATCATAGGTGTTAACAATGAGTCTTCAATTGTAACCCTTTAACCCACACCCTGTGATAAAAAAACAAAGTTTTCATGTCGGCCAACTTTTGGCAGAGGAAAGGGACAATTTTGTTGTGTATTTCTTCACAGAGGAGAAAGACTGCCATCAATACAATGCAGTCAATGAAAGGAAATGAATGGTTTACGGCTGGATCTGTGACATCAACGGGAACAGGGTAAAACAGTTAAGTAGGATGCTATATGTTCATAAAATAAACAGTGGATATATATGTTTGCAATCACTGGTGTATGTAGTGCATAGACCATGGAGGACAATATTCAGCTTCATAAGAATTAATTCTAACGATTCAAGCTGCTTGTTTTATCCGGTAAAGCCATATTGCAGCAAGAGTCATGATTATGGACCAAGGGGAGATGGGAACATTGAGATTCCCACAATGCATTTGCACTGAGCAAAGTGGAATCTAGCTTCCATAGACTCTGCATGAGGAGGTGTACCATTCAGTGTTCAACACTCTATTTGTAGGTGTGAGTGAAGTTGTTTTCTCTTATGGGAAAATTTGTACACAAACAAAACTAAACAAAGACAAACCAAACATTGACCTGAATGGCTTCATCAGCTTGCGCAACATACAAAATATCACATTCAATTTCAAAATTGAAATACCACAGGGGAGTAAAACGATCTAAAATTGACAATGATTTTGACAATGCAAGTGATACTTACAGTACTGTAATAGGAATAGTAACCACTATCAAGCAGAATATCTTCCAAGAGGGCTTGATCTGTTGGCGAAAAAAAACCGGAAAAGAATTGAATTAGCATTATCCTATACTGGGTTCATGGTCTTTGCATTGGAGATGTTGTTCCTCACCTTTAATAGCAAACCATTCCCATTCCCATATAACTGGAAATTTGTTTGCAGTTCTTGCTTTTCTTTACAGTCTTTTTTTTTTATTTTGTATTGGAATTTGATCAATCACCATAGCATTGAGAGAAGTTTAAGCGTCATTGTGTTTGTAATGAAATGGGTGTTGCTATCAATTCTAGAAAAACGTTTTCTTTTGATATTTCATCATTCTTTATTCCAGTATTTGCTTTATACGGATATTCATGTAAATGAAAAAAAACACCACTGAAAAGGAAAATTAGCAAATGTTTCCGTTAAATCTTAAAGGTATTTGCTATTTGGGTTTCAGGATGCTTATACTTGTCTAGACAATTCAAACCATGTCAACGAATACATGAGAACATATTTGAACAGCCGTCTTTGAGATCCGCTCTTTGAGTTTGCACATAATATTAAATATTATTCAGATTTTCATCATGAGAAATACCGACTCTCTCAAAAGATTAATAGTGTAATGGAAATAAAGTGAAAATGGAAATTCAAATTTGATCCACTCTAATTAGCGGCTCTTATGAACCTAAAATGACAGAATTAAATCTTGATAATCGGTACACTGTAGGTTAATGTAATTTGGTTTGCTCTAAAGTCCTGTTATGAAATTTCCTTTGATGTAGATGGCATTATACATAACTTGGCTGGCAAAGCAATGCCAATATTTTAAATGTCAATATTATTAACTCAGTAAAAATGACATCATGAAGCGTACAATATACATCTTTCACTCATACACTCCCTTGACATGTACACTGTGATACCTATACGTATGTTCCTTTGATATTATACGCGGTTCTGCTCATTTTTGTTTTTATTTGTTCTGTAAAAATACAATCATGCCCTTCAGTTTCTGAGAAATGTCTACAAAGGTCTAGAAAGGTTTACAAGCCATATGCAAAAATCTATAAACAAAAATGGAAACTTTTTTTACAAACATTATAATTTGATAATTACCGTACATCACTTCTTATAGTACAGCCCCACAAATTACCATATAATGACAGAAGAATAATGGTTTTAATGATGTTGTTATATAATAAGAGTTGATCTGATTACAATGATTCCATCAACTAAAGTAGAGTTTGGTACTGGTCAATAAATATGATTACCGCATGTCTGAAATAATATGAGAAATCTCTTGAAAATTTCAGAACCACAATGACAAGAAAATGCGAAAAAAAACCCAAAATGACTCTAAATTTGCCAGCACATAGTCAAGGGCCTCTCAAAATTAGCACATTATCCACGGACCAGAAATGATATGTAGACAATTTCTTATCACAGAGATGATATATCATTGGTCTGGATTCTCTCGATAAAAAGTAATCGTCAGCAATGAAAATTGGCAAATCCACACTAAGGGATCTGGTATGGCGTTGGTGGTCGCCAAGTAACAGACACGCTTACAAAACACTGTGGTCATCAAAAGAGACAAATATTTGATTGTCTGCCGCATTAAAAAAGTGTCCTGTTTGATCTCTCCTGAAATCTGAAATCATACCATGTCACGCTACCACCTGTTGCACCACAGACACAAACATACCACAGTGACAGATTGTGTGGCACATATCAGACGCATTGCTTACGCACATGCAAGTGACAAAATTCATGGTAACCATGACGTATAATGTTACTCTTTCATTATAAATTTCATGAGAACTACCAGTCTGTTTTTAATATTTCACATTCTGTAGATTTTTTCCTCCATAGAATTAAGGTGAACATTTTCAAGCAAAACAGAATGTAGCAAGGTTGTTGGATCAACAAAAGTAGAATCCCAGTCTCTCGTTATTTGAAAAATCTCATCAATGGTTATCAAAACACACCAGAATTTTCTTTTTGTGAGTGAAGACGAAAAGTGTATTGTATAGGCTTGTAGCATTCCTGCTCTTAGCTTTAGTAGCTCATTGCTTGTGTTTGAACAGTACGCCAATTACTGATGCATTTCTTTGGTGTCTCTCTTTCAACTGATCAGATTTCATCGTTTATCACCGTTGGTAATTGCATTCAAAAGGCAATGTACTTAGTCAAGACACCTTAATCCCCAATAAAGACGAAATTAAATGGATCGACCATTGACAAAAAAAGCAATATGTCAGCAGGAGGGATAACTGTGAATCCACAGGGATTCCGGATTTAATTCAAACTTGGGAATCATATGCACAAACGCAAGTACAACTCCGTGACAATGGATAATTGTACGCATTGTTGCCATCCCCCAGTTATCCAAACATCTCAGCAACAACCAAGTTGCTACGCAGGCATGACGATATTGCCGGCTTCATAAAAAATTGCACATGACACTGGAAAAACACCGTGTGGTGTATCTGTATTCAAACATTTTTGCAGGCAGTGAAAGGCAGCTAGGACAAGATCATATGCTGCCAACACATTCAAGTTGTAATAAGCTGCACTGATAAACAATTGAAATTGATTTGTAATGAGTCATTCTACACAGGGAATGATATCATACTCAGCCTGTTGCTATGAGATACTAAAACACACAAACTATTTCTGACACATTTAACGGTATCACTGAAAATGTTGTCTAGATACTGTATATTCATGCAAACCCATCATTTTGACAGGAAAATAGTTTAAAACACCTAAACATATGACCTATCAATAATTCATATTTTCTTGGTACCCTTGATTACTCATTATCCCCTAATCTCTTGATTTTTTAAATTTTTTGTAATTTTTCCACTGATGGGAAACAACAGAGGTCAGTCTCACCTTCATGCCAAAATATCTTGTATCGTATATTATGTCCAGTGCTTTTCCCCAAATACAGCAAAGTAGGTTAAATAGAGAGCTTTGGTTTTTCCATGCATTATAATCACCATGCTACAGATGACATAGATGCACTGGCATTGTTTTCAAAACACTTATTCTCCATGATGTAAAATCAAACTGATAATTTTAAAAATATTCATAAAATGAAAAACAAGTTTCAGGGACTTAAAAATGATTAAAATTGTATTAACCCTTTTCCTGCCAAGTCCATATTTCACCACCAGGTCAAGATGGTTAAAATTAATGAAACACAACGTATTCCATATGATGTATTTTAACATAATACTGTACATTTGAAGGCTGTTGAAAACATAATACTGTAAAGTTGATTTTTTTTGGACAAAAGATGCTATTACATACCAAGCCAAGTGGGTGAAAATACGTCATGTTTTGGCTCAATACCGCTTTTTACTGACTTGACTGATGGGGAAGTGATACAGTTATTACTGTCTGGCAGGAAAAGGGTATTAAAAAATGAAGACAATACAATGACACAGAAGACATGACTGGTTTATAACTTTCAAGTACTGAGTAGGGCGCCTACAGGCATTTTTTTACCAATTTCAATATATGTTTACACGATTAGGAACTTAAATCTGATATGCTGACCCCGGTTGGTTATACTTTGCTAAACAAACCAAATATAATGAACTACATTTCCAATAAACTTTGGGTAATTTTCCCTGTATATTGTTTTAAAATTGAAAATAAACACCGCAGTGATGCAGAGGTTGACCTGGTCACCCTATCAAAGTAAACGCGTGACTGCCTGACGGTTGGGGCTATTCAGTGAAATGAGTATATCACTCATACATTACTTTCAGAAAGCAAACTGGAAATGTTACTAGATAGATATGTCAAAAGTATAACAGGAAATTACCGCCTGGTGATAATTCACTTTTAGAATGCAAATTGAAAATGTTGCGTTAAAGAGAAAACAGTCTTCTGATGACCAGTATCATTTTCTATATGTTTGGGACATTGTCTTACAAACACAATTTGTTATTTTTAGTATTTAAATTGATTATTTCAAAAGAATATGTCTCCTTTTCATTAAAATCAAGGAAACCAATGAGGAGACAAAAATTCTTTCTTTTAACACTTTCTAATCCCATTCACAAGCATTTACAGAAGATCAACAGTTCACTGCCCATGGAAATGATCACTATCCATCAAAATCTCATGATGAAACTGTATGACATGGTTTGAAGCAGAGCTGAAGAATATTACCACTCACAACAAATTTACTCTTCAACAGTCAACATGATGCTAGAAATTTACTCTTCAACATGATGCTAGGGGGTCCCATTGCACTGGAGGGCCCCTCTAACAAAACCTACTTGATTTCATGATGCCAATATTAGGACTGATAGGACTCAGTGTTTTTCCTGTTGCTAAGGCAATGTCAGTGACTGATCTACCGGTATACCAATGCTATGGCAACACCATGTCATGAAGTAATAATAAGTTTGTACCTTAACCTGCAGAAAAAACAAAAATCCACAGTGCGTCCTGAACACACTTTAATTAAAGGTGACAATGGTTGTAATTTTGGTCAGCTGGGAGATATATTCCCTTTTATTATCATTTTTGCCAGTCATTAAGCCCCGAATCATAGTTCAAGCCATATGTTACAGCTGGGACAAGCCTATGTGTTGGTTCACATGGTGTGACAAATTAATAACCCTCACAACTTTTATCTCCACTTAGAAGTAGCGCACACACCCTTCTACCCCTATTTTCTCGTATGAGGGTCCAACCACATTAGTTTTTGCAATGGAGGCAATGTACAGTATAGTGTCAAGTGGGAGGGGATTGGCACTGTGTATGACAAGGCACTTCTTTTAGGCTGTGATTTCATCAGCAATGAATGTATCATACACAACAAGGGGAAGTTGTTTTAGCCACTTAACACAGTTCCAACAAGTGCCAAGCAGCACTGAAGTTGAAATTGGTCCGAAGGCTTTTAACACACTTCACGGCAGTAAATCAACACATTATAAACCAGAAGGGGCTGTATAAGGAACAAAAATTTTCAAGTACACTGCCTGTGGTTAGGCGGAAACCGCAGAGGTCCAGAAATAGAATGATCGCTGGATGATGTGTGAGGGGATTTTGCTGTGGTTTGGTTAAGCTTACAAAAATAAATACAACAGCTGAAATTCCATGGTTGGTTATCACAGATGTTATGGATAAATTATTGCATACATGTATGTGCCATACACTAGACAAGCTTGTTTTTCTCTAATTGAATTTAATTTAATTTGGAATCCACATTCCTCTATGTCCAAAGGTATTCTAATTTGTCACTGTACACTGGGTTTAACGGTTTATGTGATCGGATCAATATTAAATCCCCATGAATCATTGTTTCTGATGATGTAATCAATATAACAAATCATATTCATTCATCTATTACTCAACCCTTTGGTGTACAGGGGGGGGATGCATCCTTTGCAAGAATTTTGCAAATTTTGGTACTTGATAAACAAACTGACAAAGATTTACTGATATTTGAAATTCAAAATGGCTACCATCCCCGTGCTAACTCTATGGGGAAGATAAAATTTTCTATTTTCAAAAACTAAGACTGAAAATTTTTCTGACTCGTACATCTTTTAAATTAGCCCCAACAAGGAGGAGACCACAAAAAGTACTAGAAAAATTCGAGATTCGGAATATCTGTACCCGAGACACGTAACCTTAACACACAGCATCAACGCATACCTATAACCAATTCAACAAAAATGTGGCTTTCACTTTTCCTTCTAAGCATTTGAAAGTTACAGAAAAAAGCAAATTATGAGTTAAAATACATACACACACTACATGCACATCTTTATGAACTCTGGTCCCCTCTGTACTCTCGATGTGGAATGTCCCACACACAGAAACAATGTGGACTTTAACAAAAGGTCACTGAAAAAAAGGGAGGGCAGGTTAGAATGTAACAACAATGTAGCTTCTACTAACTGACATTTGAAATGTAATTTGTAGAAAATGTATAGTACTTCAGTGTCCTGTTTACACACAGCAAAATACCGTGCAATTAGTTTTCCGCTACCAAATGTTGATAAATCTTTGCATCTCAAATGCTGAACCCCTCGGTAAATTTTAACAACAAACACAGTTGATTTGTGAGATGTACTTTGTGTTCTAATTATCAAAGTTACGTGTGTGCAAGGTAACACTAAAGAGCAGCAAAGCAGGTTTTGCTGTCAACTTTGTCTTGATCCATTAACATTCCCATTTTGCTTGGTTACATGAAAATGACAGCAGACTGGGCTGACGTGGCGATTGCGTTCTGCAACACATAGCTCCAATCCTTCTAAACACAGTTAATCTCTAACATGATGCCAACACACAACTCAAAACAAATAGTGACATGTCATGTGGTCTAACGCAGGCGACATGTATTTTTACAAAATTAAATTTCAGAGCATGTTCCTCTCTATGAATAAGACATGTATTGTTCATAAAATAATTGTCATTAGGACATATATTACCAGTTAGCTTTTTTGACAAACATTTCGACAATTTTTTATTTCAAATCTAATTTAATCACAATAACTTTTTTCACATGAATTTCAATTATTACTCTAAATTTAAATATAATCGCTGAATATTGAAAAGCTGGTACAAAAGTCCACCCGATTACATGAAGTAGATGATGGGTCAACTTCATGTCTTTATTTTTACAAAGGAGAGGCATATTTCTCGATGTGGTGTACCAGTCGTACTATGTGTGAATTAACCTCCATTAAATTTTCAAAACAATATGCTTTCTGTAATCTCATTGGAATATGCCTCTGTGTGTGTGAAAGATGTCAAGTTTCAAAGAGCCATGATGATGGGGTGGTCAAGGGAAATGATAATGAATGGGTTACAGATATGAGGTGATGGTTCCATGCACAGTACTGTACATTTCCCATAATTCATTATGATTTGTATCCTCTGAGATTCCCCAGAGAAGTCTACCAGGTCTCCCATGTGTAGACAAATTCATAGACTAGTTGTAAAAATTCTGAAAACGTACTTTTAAGGACACCATTCCTCTCAATTCTCATTTAAATTATTTGGAAAATTGTGCAAGATTGACAGAGGAGATAGCATTTTTGTAAAATTTTCTGATGATTGTGTCTTCAGCCATACAGAATAATGTGATGGAAAGTAGGGAGACTAGTTGCACCTGTTTTTGAAACAAAAGGATATTGATTTTTTCCAATGGAAATGACAAAAGAAATTTGCATTCTAAATTTTCTCAGAGAATGACCCCTTCAGTTCGTCATGACTTGCTGCCTAAAAAGTATGGTATTTGCAGTACCGGTACCTACAGAACGTGACTTCAATGGTTGTTTAATGGTTATTTGGAAACTTTCACTGAAATTTCTAAACATACTTTTACTTGATATTATTTATCAATTATTCTGATGCTGCTCATTATTGCTTGCATACAGAACTGAAAAAGTTATGTGAAAAGTAACCTTCAAGGATACAAATCAAAGAGAATTGTAGGTAATTTATTGTATGGTGCCTTGTAGTACATGCCACAATAGTGAAAGTTCAACGACTTCAACTTATTTTAAAACTTTATCTCAGAAGAACGTTCAACCATTTCCTTCACAAATCAAGAATAAAAATTATGGGTCACCATGCAAAATTTTGTGTCAGAGAAACAAATTTCCTCACATTTACAGATGTGTGACATTAAAAATCACCACATCCCTGAGTAAACTCTATGGAGAAAAATATTTTTCTTCATTTTAAGAAACTACGAAGGTAAAAAGTTTTCTCACTCCAAGTGCTTTAAAATGAGCCCCCACGAGCGGTAAATCAGAAAAAAATTGGAAACATTTGAGATCCGGAATATCTGTCCTTGAGCACATTCTAGGTTAACATGATAATGAGGAAGATGAAGTGACTTGCAGTCTCAGTGCAAATAACAGCTATGATGTGAAAAAAATTAATCAAAAAAATAATAATTTCAGTGTAACACGCAAAACAATAAAATAGGTTGACAAAATAGCAACCGTTGAAATGTGGTACCATGACAGTTAGCCATTTCAAAAACAGATTTGAAAGATATAAGGAGAGTCCAGGGTAGCTCTGATGGCTAAATATTTGTACTCGGATGGGTACAAAAGCCCTATTGCACCATAGTTTGACAATAGAGCTTGCACATGACTGTGTTTTATCACCCTTGGACTACAATACCAACTTCAAGGTCGGCTGAACCAACCAACAAAGGTATTTATTAAGCCTGCATGGCCAAAATAGAGCTTGATTATAAAGACCTACAACTGTATTAAAATCAGTGCAGTGTTAACCTTGAATCACGGAATCACAACCTTGCACTCTCCATAGTAAATCTCAAACATCTACTCAATCAAGGTGAAGTGTGCGTTGAGGAACAATAATACATTGTTATGGATCACCTTCAACTTTTTCACTGAAAGAGACATTTTTTCAAGGGCTAAAAACAACTTTATCAACCTTATGTCGGCCAAATGAAGCACTTAAAACGATCGACCCAAGCTGTTAGTCATATTATTTGGGCTGTTGTACATATATCTACGAGCTAATTATGCCTTCATGAAAACTGGGATTATAGCAGGCAATGAAGATTTACTATGTGATTAAAACCCCTTACCCAAAGGCTGCGGTGTACATAAATTCTTCCATTGCATCTAAAGCCAGAAGATGAGTTAAAGGAAGTGTGGATTTGTGACGTACGATGGAAATGCTCTGATTTTTATGATTAATTTATTTCACAGCTTGGAATATACCTGATCACAACTGACAAAATGAAATTATAATTGCTTTGGCAGCTACGGGTGTGCACTTTGACATTTGAACACCTATGGTTTTAACATCATCAGGCTAGACGCAATGTTGCTAGCAAATGTTTGCACATCAGCATTTCTCTAAAACATCATTCGGTGTAACTTTGAAGAATCCTCCGGATAAAAATTTATACAAGCGATTCACGGTGAATCAGAGTAAACACTAGAAACAGAAAATGACAACACCCCTTGTTTTCTGTGTTAACAGGACAATGTACTCACAATTTTTTCTCATCTATAGCAATGCCAGGCAACACGGCCAATTTATATCAGTCACCCATATCAGTTAGCTAGTTGTTATCAGTGACATGCTCCATACACTGAAATTCCAATTTATTCAAAGCGTTTAACTGCAGCGTTTGTGTGTGTGTGTGTATCTAAGGCAAAAAAAATGGATCATTACGCCACTTTTTTCCTCTGTCAATTCTACCATTTAATTGTCACTCAGACTCTAGTACAAAAGAGCTGAATACACTCAGCTTGTCAGCAACCGCAGTGTCCTGTATGTCCAGTCTCGGCATTAAAAAACAAATATTAGCTAAAGTTCAGATATGCGCCCTGCATTAACTGACTAAATATGAAATTCACCGAGAAAAAAAGCAAAGACGTGCATGAAAGGATATTAATTGCATTATTATTTTTTTTTTAAAGAACTGTCAAATAATCTAAATGAATGTTAATTACAAGATGGATATCAAAAGCTTAAATTTGTCATTAACACAATTCTTAATTACAAACTCTGCCATTGTCAAAATGCGCACTTCATTGACATTGTGGGTGGACCAATTAAAATGCAATGGCACCGATATTGATTTTTTTTTGGTTTGTTTGAACTTCTCCAATGCCGCAAACTTCAAACTAACACACGTTCTTGCACAGATATCATTAAAGGGCAGTGTAATATCAAAAAACCTATCCAAGGTTTAATTTGAGTGCATTCACAGGTCGTGAAAATTACCAGTACTTGATAAGTATAGTGAACATGTATTACTGGCCCGGTGCTATATGTTGGTAGGCTACAGACTTGTCCTATTGCAATGAACGTGATTTTTTTTTAATTTGAAAACTGGGACATACGACAAACAAATAACATCAACTACCCCACCACTAGCTATAAACCATTATTAAATATTTCAATTGTCAAACTGAAGGCCATGCACTCAGCTTTCTCGACGGAAAAGGTTTCACTTCAAGCTGTAAATCTTCACTTTCCCATAGAGTCTTACAAATCTTAAGATGTGTGTCAATTTTTGTTGCACGAAAACAAACACTTCCAGAATGTTTTAAACGCAACCTGGTGATTAATGGCTGCGGTTTTCAGTGGGGGGACAAATTGTTTGAACTCGGTGGGTTTGCAGTTGATAGCTATGTCTGTGTTATGAGAGTCTTGCTTCCTGTCCCCCACCCCCAACTGGACCCAAATATCTCATAAATGATGTTTGTATACATTATACTTGGCACACTGAAAATATTTCTCCAAAATTTGGAATGACTTGGGTATATACTCCATGTGGATGATAATCCCCTGAAGCAAGATCAGAACTAGCAAAGTGTCGGCTGACTCTCAGATTAGAATAATCTGGCACAAGTTTGTCATACACCATTCTTGTTTTATGATCCAGAACATAATGTTAATTCTGAGTAATAACTAGTAGTATCATGATTCATCCAAATGTTATGGTTTCGTGAAAAATGCAGGGTCATGTTACCCCAAATTTTTTCTATTATTTAATAACACCTGTACAATACTTGTGATATAACTAAAGAGCACTTCCGCTGCATGGTGATATCAATTCTTCAGGAAAAATGACAGTTGTTTTCTCACAGCTGAAGTCAGGGACTTCCCTGTATGACAGACAGTTTTTACACAATGATATTTACCTTTATAAGTCTTTAGCATATAACAAATTTTGAAAAAACTAGTAAATTTCTCTGACTGTCAGCATTTGGAAAACTTCTTCGAATCTTTCTCATGTGGTGGCATTTCTAGAACAGGATATTTAATAGGTCACCTATATACAGTTCCACATATTAGGAACCACTGATTGACTTGAAATGATGTCAATTTCCTTGCCGGCATGCTTCTCCAACCAAGACTGCAGTTTCAATTCTGATCAGGTTCTGATGCTTATGTACCTTGAATGTCTTGCCTTGCACAGCACAGCAGGTACATGCAAGCTATTCTGTTTGTGCAATCAGTCACCAACAAGGATATTTTCATCAAACTACACGCACCCAAACAGGATATTGTCTTTTTTTTTCCCTTTTATCTGGTTTGATGAAAAAGCCAAACTTTGTTGATCTTAAATGGGCATTCAAACGGTGAATGTTGTCTGATGCTCTAACAATATTATCAGTAACATCAATATTTGTGGGAAGATTAACCCCAATTCAGGCTTTTAGTGCACGTCTATTCAATGTTGACTCATTACACTGTGACTAGTGTAGGGAGTATAATGCTATGACCTGAACTTAATCTTTTTTGACACGATTACCTGTGTTGGGCCTGGTGAAAATTCAGTCATTTGACGATAAAAGACCTGTATCATGGACCTAATATAAAATGTCTGTCTTCTTCAGTACAATTAGCTTTCTACAAAAACATCGTTTTTTACGCACTTATACTGTAGTGCTACAAAATGTAATGAATTGGTCACATGAATAACAAGTCATCTTGATGACACAGTCCCCACTTGTTAATCAGATTTTGATTACAGGTCCTCAAAGAGGATAGAGTCCTCTTCATTCGGTCTGTGATAAAAATACTTTTGAATGAATTCGCTTGATACATGTCTGAGTTATGGTTTCAGGACATGAAAAAATCGTAACAAATGGTCGCACAGCGGCCATATTGGATTGCATCACAAAACAAATTGATGTGCATAGCTATGACATTGGTCGATGTCCTTGTACCAACTTTGAATAAAATAGGTCAAAACATGCGGATATAGCCCGAGAAATGGCTCTGTACATGAAAAAATCGTAATAAAATGGCCGCCTGGCGGCCATATTGGATCGTATCACAAAACAGATTGACGTGCATATGTATGATATAGGTCAATGTCCTTGTACCAACTTTGAATAAAATCGGTTGAGATATGCCTGAGTTATGGCTCTGTACATGAAAAAATCGTAATAAAATGGCCGCACAGCGGCCATTTTGGATCGTATCACAAAACAAATTGCCGTGCACAGCTATGACATTTGTCAATAAGCTTGTACCAACTTTGAATAAAATCGATTGAAACGTGCCTGAGTTATGGCTCTGTACATGAAAAAATCGTAATAAAATGGCCGCCTGGCGGCCATATTGGATCGTATCACAAAACAAATTGACATGCATATCTATGACATTGGTCAATGTCCTTGTACCAACTTTGAATAAAATAGGTCAAAACATGCCTGAGTAATGGCTCTGTACATGAAAAAAATCGTAATAAAATGGCCGCCTGGCGGCCATATTGGATCGTATCACAAAACAAATTGATGTGCATATCTATGACATTGGTCAATGTCCTTGTACCAACTCTGAATAAAATCGGTCAAAACATGCCTGAGTAATGGCTCTGTACATGAAAAATCGTAATAAAATGGCCGCCTGGCGGCCATATTGGATCGTATCACAAAACAAATTGACATGCATATCTATGACATTGGTCAATGTCCTTGTACCAACTTTGAATAAAATCGGTCAAAACATGCCTGAGTAATGGCTCTGTACATGAAAAAATCGTAATAAAATGGCCGCCTGGCGGCCATATTGGATCGTATCACAAAACAAATTGATGTGCATATCTATGACATTGGTCAATGTCCTTGTACCAACTCTGAATAAAATCGGTCGAAACATGCCTGAGTAATGGCTCTGTACATGAAAAAATCGTAATAAAATGGCCGCCTGGCGGCCATATTGGATCGTATCACAAACAAATTGACGTGCATCTGTATGCCATATGAAGTAATCCTTGTATCAAGTTTGAATGAAATCGCTCCAGGCATCTCAGAGATATCTGCGTGAACGGACGGACGGACGGACGGACGCACGGACGCACGCACGCATGGTCCACGCACGCACGCACGCACGCATGGACATGACCAAACCTATAAGTCCCCCCCCGGACGGTGTCCGTGGGGACTAATTAAAGCTCATACTGGAATTTTCTGACTATCACACTGGGAAATGTTAAACTAGAAGTAAGTAAGTATGCATTAAAATGGAATACTTGCAAAGAGACATACAATTTAATATATACACAGAGGGTGAAAAAAATAGACATATAAAGTTATCAATTATTAATCATGCTTTCAACTTTGGAAAATAAAGGCACATCTTTCAAAGAAAGGAAAATGCGACCTAGGAATTTACAGCTCTAACTATTAATTTATATATTTTGTCTTGTGCGTCAGTGACCACGCATGTTCCAAATATGATGCCTCAACACACCTAAAGAGTTTACACAAGGAAACCTATGAAGTTCCCGAAAAACAACATATAACCAGTCTCCATACAGGAAACATGGATTTCCCACGGCTTTCCATAAAATTTTTACAACCTCTCTCCTACAGAGAGCTAGAGGTAAAAAGTTGACATAGACAAATGTTGAACTGTGCACCGCTGAGTACCGTACAATCCGAATTTGGCATGCCGAGTTTATGTGCGTAAAACTCCTCCCTGGCCTATAATCCACTGAAATTAATATCCCATATAAAATTTTTAGTGGCAGGTTCACTTGAGAGTAAACGTCAGCTGATGCAGTTACTTACGGCATTTGTACTCAATAGAGCTGAAAAGACATTTAACAATCGTATTTTTCAGAAAACTCTGTTAGTGAGTTCTATTTGAATATCATTTCTATGCTTAATGCTGGGACAGACTGTGCCTTGGGTACAGCTGTCAGACTCTTTATACGCTGCTTTAATCCATTCGATAAAAGGTTCAGAACACCCTGGTTTTGATTCTTTACAATAGAGGCAGTTTCCTATGGGCAAAGTATGTGCAAAGGTTTAACACTACAATCCCCAGACTCTCTCATTTGCTTCTCTTATCCATACATAAAATACTTACCTAAACAGTAACTCATGATTTTTCATCCTTTATTATCAGACATACTGGTAGCTTTCTTGAGAAAAGCATGCACAAAATTTTAATAATCCAATTTTTCAAGGTATATATTGTAACTTAACATTTGGCAAAACATCTTCAGAATGGTATTAAGTGCTTGGCTTTCTAAAGGGAAAGTTAACTTAGTGTTTCCCTGAAAGCATTAGCAATGTCAAACATTACATATTACTCTGTGTGTCACAGGCCAATGACGCACATACAGGTATTTAATCAGTACTTGGCTATAGTAACAGAAACATTCCACCTGATAAAGAAAATTTTATTCTTCCACTTTTGTTCCTTCAATGCAGCTACAGAGTGAGAAAAAAAACTCACAGAATGATCACTTTAAATGAAATAGGTCTTGTCTTGCGACGAAATCCAATATCGCTATTGTTTAACTGGTATTACACTTTAATTTCAATTTGAAGGCAAGTCTGATGACGTCTTCTCCCATGGAGATTCAATGGCATGTCCTCAGTCAATTGAATATCTCTCTAGGATCTTAGTCAATTGAAACTCTCTAGAATTTTAGTTTCGCTGAAAAAATATTTCCTTTTATCCTGATTTTATCCTGAATATCACAACATCAATGTCTCATGTTGTTCATTCATCTTAGTGAACTTTTGCAAGCCCGTATCCCCTTCCATATACCGATTAAACTCTACACCAACTTTCCCATCATTGATATACATCTAGTGGGAGAAGATTTGGCAGCTAATGACATAAGCTACATCTGCTGCACCAGAAACTGGAAGACTGATTGAGATATACTTTGCGTACAATTTCATATGAACATGGAAAACCTCCACTTGAGTCTCTTATCAAGTCAGAAGAGTGGCTCGGCAATACTTGAAATAGTTTCCTAGCATTTGCAATCTAGAATAAAACGTTCATCATCAAGCATCCGTTAGGCAAGCACTTTCTGGATATCAGCATCTCTGAATTTGTGTCCAGGGTGCATTTAATCCTTCATTTTGTTAAGTTCAACCTGTCCACCCTAAAATACCAGTGCACAGGTCCACAGTCATTCTTTATCATACTGGGTGTGGGCTAAACCATGGAAATGAAAGGGTTGAATTGTTTAGTCCAACTTTTTTGTTTTCTGTGACAAAATTATGGCATGTATGATTGAAATTGGGGGCTCTGAGATTAATCTAGCTGTTTACAATAGTACGACTGGACTTTTGAATATACTGTAGGCAGAACAAAGGGTGTGAGAGGGGAGAGTCCCAAAGTAACGTACACTTTTCCTGTAGGAAATGCTAGGTCTAAAAGGCTTTGGTGGATTTGACAAGTCTGAATTTTTCACATTCCTCTGAATCTGGAGTATCACTAGTTACTGATTTGGCATCTATATAGATATCTGGATCGTGCCATTTAAGTTTGCACTTCTTCCGGACAGAGACTGAAATAAAATATTCTTCTAAAATTTTATGCATGGTCATTTGAAAATTTATGAAAACATTTATGTTCATGTCCTTTTTTTTTCACTCATAATATATATCTCAGTTTTCTTTGGTAGGTGGTCGGTGAGTTTTGACAGGGACAAAGTAGCCTTACCGGGGCTCAGTGTGGTCAATTGTGTGAATTAGCCCACAACAAACACGCATATTCCCCACCTTTGTGTGCCAGCTTAAGGCAGCTTTTGCAAGATGTGTCAAAGTTGCCAAGGTACAACGCCCTTGATGTGCTCTAGAATTTTTTAAAGGTTTCAGAGTCGAGTGAGAAATTTCTTTGACTCGACAGTCCCTGCCCATGTAAAATTTTGTTGACTCAAACAGAACACTTCTCGAGTCTGTGGTGAATTAAATTGGCTTATAAAAGGACATACTGATTGCCCATTCATCTTCTTACAATACTTTTCATGTCAAAACTATCTGATGATTTCTTATACAAGGATACAAAAACCATAATATACACCACACATGGTTTTCAAGTAACCTCACTTGTATGAATGTGATATTTTCTGCTTTAATACTTTTGACATCGAAACCTTTTTTCAAAGAGCACTGCTTCGCGCATATCAGTTTTCACTTCGAGTTTCCACCCAACATGCAACAAGATCAAGCACAAGGATGTATCTTTCACCCAGCTGGCAAACAAGAGCAGGATCTGGTTCCATTTCAAGAATTTGCCAAAAAGTACAATCACATTGAGGATATACTGTAAGTATGATGTTACCAATCTGTACCATGCCCTGAACAGCTGGGGCTTGTCAAGTATGCCGGACAGGGAAACCTACACTGAATTTGCCATGTTGTGAAAATTAAGAACTATACTTATTGAAAAACCCTGACACAATGTCTTTCATGGAAACTACTTCAATGTTTTTGACACATTGATCAGAGCAAGAATTCCAAACCAATATCAGGAGTAACTAACATTGCTACATAGGCTGTGTGGCAATCTAATTCTGAAAACTAACTGTTAATTCTCCTTGACAAGATTATGCAATGGGGGCAATGACCTCGTTAAGGTTACATTATTAAAGACAAAGGACAATTAGTCTAAAAATAAACAGACTAATGGCTACATGCATTCTAGTGTCAACTTTACAAACCATACAGTAAAGAGTCAGGACATGAATTTTGTAAGCATTACTGTACTTGTCAATCATGTTATCTATTTATGTCTGTTTATTTCAGTCTATTGGTGTTGCATTCTACAGCCTTTTCCTGATGTCTGCTTTACACCGACCAATCCCACCTCCTTCCTCATACCTGGGGAAGGGGGGACTTTAATTTTTTGAATTGAAAAACTAAAATCAAATTTATTATTTGAAAAATAATGACAATTATTTCAAAGATAATTTGAAAAATACACCAATATCAGTTACACTTACATAGGTCACACTTGAGATTTTCCTTTGAGTTTCTCTTCATTCCAAAAACAGCATTTAAGGAAAGCTGACAGCCAAACATACTGTGGTGTAAACCACCCACTTGCATGCAACTGTTTTTTAAACCCCTTTGACTACATTGGTTGAGCCCAACTCTATCGTTTTCCATAAGGTAAAGGTGGACCTCTACACAGGAAAACAGGGGTGGAAGGGATTTACGGAGCCAGATCAGCCAGTTGAATATTATACTTTACCAGTTGAGTTGAAATTGAATTATTTAGAATCCAATCATGCGCTCTGCTTTTCTTCTGGTATAAAAACTCATGCCAATGACTTTTTTAATTTGATGCCACTATTCACTACAATTCCTTGACACTCTATTAGTCATCATGTGTTTTCCTTGTTGCCTGGATACGACAAAGCAAATACAAAGTCTTATTTTTTATGTCAAAATAAGTGACTTAGGTAACAGGTGGAGGAAATTGTCCCAATAAAATGTACGACTAACAACACAGAAAATGTCAGAATTTGAAAGAATGCCAATTATGAATTGATTATTTGAATGTATCTGCTACACATGCACATCATATTGGATGTAAACACTGTGAAACTAGAGGGAAATTGGATTATAATGCTGCCAAAGTAAAGGTATTAAAAATTGAATAGCAAAGTAAATGTATGGTAACAAAGACAGATATATAACAAATCACATTATGTGATATCCATAAGATTGATTTCATTAAATCTTTACAGAAAAATTCTCTGTTGTCAGGATACACATTTTAACGTACATACTTCCCACTAGAGTCACTGAGACAAAATCTATGCCATGGTACGTACACATCCACCTGATCCCCCTCGCCGGGAATCCAGATGTTGAACGAATCCTCCAGATTACAAACATTAATTTGAAGATTTCCTTGGAGAATTGTTCAACTGCTGATATTAATATGGCAACCGATTATACACAGAACACGACATGTGTTGAACAGAAAAACAAAACCAAACAAAAACAGTGTTTACTTGGAGATTACTAAACAAAGCATTCGCAATACTGAAGTAATATAGGCACATAAACAGGGAACAAATGCTATAAAATATTTCTGAGGAAATTTGAACAGCCTTAAAAAGGATGTGTCACTTGTTATAATTAATGTATGAAGTAATTATGGTACATTAGAAAAGTCATCTACGAGGATACAATGAAGTCATAGGTGAAAACATCTATAGACTATACAGTGAAGGTATGTTGATGACTATGGGAAATATTTATTGCTTAAAACAACACTTGCATCAGCTATTTTTAAGAAGGTATGACTCATATTACTTGGAATATATGTGAAACTTACCTTGAAAACTGGTCAGTTAAATCACAAATACCGTATGATCAATGATATCAATAATTTGGTTGATCTGAAACTACCTGGGCAAGGCCCACATACTTACAGTGACCATAAAACTGACTCTGGTGTGTCTTAAAAAATATGGCGATTTACCGTAAGCCTTGGGTTTTAAATTCTAGACAATCAGAAACCACTGACTGTTGTTGTAGGTTGCATAATCTGAAACCAACTGCTACACTCTAGATAATGATCTCTTTTTCTGCAGTGAAGTTATCAAAGTGATAATATTATCTACAGGGGAACACCAAGGCTTTTTGTCTGTTGGGAGTCATTTCCAATTTAAGTCATAAGTATGATTCTTCTTTCTTAGCCCAATCACATGATACGTTATCAATGTAGAAGAGTTTTGGAGCTCTCACAATTTGTGACATCAAAGGCAGATGGGTCAAGATAAGCCAGAAGGTATGAGAGTTAAAACTCAAACAGGGCCACATATGCTGCAAATTGAAATACAACTTTTTGCTGATTAAAACTGAACTGTCTAGGTGTCTTCATACTGTAATATGATAAAAATGTTAAAATGAGTTGGTGAATCTGGATTGCTGTGTGATGGAAATCATTAGAAATTGAACAATTTAAAGCTTTTCTGCAGCCATTTACTTGTAATAGAATGCATTCTCCAATTTCTACCAATGTTTAATGTCACAAGGTATCAATTTCCATTTTTCTACAGAACAAGATTTTTTAACATGAATCCCAGAACTTTATTTTTTACAAGCACTTTTCAAACAATTTTTGAACCTACAGCATGCTACTAATGGATGGATGGAATGGAATTATTCATGATCATTATACACGCAATCAACTGAAAGTTCAACTTTGACTCTATTCTTTCCACACCTATCTAATCACATAAGATTCTGACCCACCCCCTCCCCCTCCCCTTCAAGGCTGTACTGTATATTGCATTCTGCATTAGACACTGCATCTTCAGACTGATTACTTAAACCTTAAAGAAGATACTGCATATCCACGTGTTGAAGAGATAGCCAAATATCCTTCATTGCTGGTGATAGAGAGAGATAAAGGATTTGATAAAGTTATCACTGCAGTTCATCCCTGTGAGATTAGCCAGATTAAAAGCATTTGCCTGACAATTTCCCAGCCTAGATCACTGAAATATTTGCATATTCACTGATTTATTTCCACTGCAACCTGCTGTCCATTTCACTTTTGCCTGACTTATCTCCCCAATCTTCCAACATCAGTGCAATTACATCACTGAATTGTTAATTTCATCATTCGTCACATGATCAGCATGTGTCAATATCAACTTCTATCTCTCAACCCATGACCATTTCTTAATTATTCATTCAACACCCCATCAATTTTAATTTTGCAAGGGTTTCTATTGCCTTTATGAATATGAATATTGGTTCGATTAAACTTTAGCATTAAAATAATTCTCAAAACTGATTTCCTATGATTATGGTTGCCTTTGATATATATACATATGTGCATGTGTGTGTGTGTATATATATGTATATATTACACACACACATATATACACACAATCGTAGTTGCCTTTGATACACAGTACTGTATATACATCTTTCTAGCTATATACATACATAAACATAGTACATACAAACATACATACACACACACGTTTTTTACAATTATACGTGCAATTATTGAAACAGTTGTGTGATGGACAGGTCCTCTGAGTAAGACTGCTGTAAATGCAGTAAGAATACCATTTCTACTGTGTGATACAATACAAGTTGTACCATCAAACCCAAGGCTGTCCTGTTAAAACTTCTAAACTCCCCATCCCTGGGCTGCACAATCAGCTTATATAGCTATAGCCTGGCTCAACTCAATGGAAGAGAGAGAATTTACTCTGTAGCTCTTGGGGAAAACACCTGAAAAGTCGGATTTTATTTCTTTTAAATTTTTACAGATTCACTAGATCTGTCAAGTAATCTGTTTAGCATGTGTATAGCCAGCAATACACCTGAAACCAACTTACAGAATGCAGAATGCCCGCAAGAGTTGGTCTTTCAATATTCCATTGCCTCTCAAGATGAATTTCAATTCATTGAAAGTGGAAATGTCTAATGTTTACACTCTCTCTTTTATTCTGGATATTGACAACAACCATTAGTATTGGGACTTTATACTGTATACACCAGCAAAACTTTTGCAAAGTTTGACTGCAGAAGGATCAGTATAGATTTCTTTTATGTATACATACATATTACATGTGCCCATGTACATGTATGAATGGCATTACAGAAGCACACTGTCAAGTAACTAGTATTAAAAGAATGCATATGTGTGTTTTTTTCATGTGAAAATTCTACTTCAATTATGTCTTGGTAACAGTATCACAAAGATTTAACCTCTGTTCAGCATACATGTACGTGTAAACCGGTACCCACAACACTGGCCCTGGGGATTAAAAACCCAAAAAACTTTAGCTCTGAAAATCGGCAACAAAGGGCTTTAAATCTTTATGAGACACTTTTAGCGGTTGCTAAGGAGTTGGTAATGAGACACAGCACTATGACAACAGCTAACGCACAGCTTGTTGTGTTTTCTGTCATGTTGTCCCCGGCTGTGAACTGGTGGTTAATGAACTCCAGGCTAGAAGTTTTAAGGAATCAGGTTTCTTTCAAAGTCTCCAGGAGGTACAATGTGACCCATTCAAGGAGAGCTAGTGTTTCCTCAGCAATCAAGGAGGTTTGCCCGATGAGGTCACCGAAGCAAACGGTTCGGTCAACACTTGCTGCCCTTTGAGTTTCATTCAGTTGACGCGGCCCACCGGTGTGAAAGAGGGTTCACACTGGTGTGGTCCGGCCTTGCGTATAAAAACAAAACCGTAAACAATGCCCATTTCATCTCAGCAGTTTCAATTCTTTAGAGTGATCAAGTGAGATCACATGAACCATTTCAACTTTGCCTTGTTTTATCTAGCCAGGAAATGAAGAACTCAATATGCTTATACCCTATTACAGAATTCAACACATGTCATGTGAACAAGCCACATCGCAGGCAAACTTTCTTTCATTTTGATTTGCTCAAACACTCTTTATATAAACTTTCTCAGTCACACATTTATAAACAAGAATTACAGAATGAATTGACCTTTTTAAGCAACTGGCTCATGATAATCCCAACAACATGCGGTACACACATTACAGGCTGATTTTATGGGATACACATTGGCTCTGGGTTTCAAGTTCTAAATATCAAGTGTTTCTGGAAAAGACAAAGAATTGATTTGTTAACAGGACGTGTGACGTTCACCCTATGTCAACAAAAGCATGAGTGGTAAACAAGCGACAACTTTTTCCCTTCACTTCAGATTATTGTCAGAGATCTCGTTGCATCTAAGTTCAACTGGCAGCTAGAGACAATCCAGTTAAAAAGATGTTTGCATAATGTTCAATTAGCTAGGGAATCCTACCAATTTATCTCCTGGAGATGGCCCAGATTTGGATATGTAAGGGTAGCTCAAACCCTAACTGGGACCGCCAACTGGGACTCCCAGTTGGCTTAAAATGCACTCTGGGACCGGTCCCAGTTCACTTCTTGGACTGGTCCCAGTTGGCCTCTGGGACCGGTCCCAGTTGGCTTCCAGGACCAGTCCCAGTTGGCTTCAAATTAACTCTAGGACAGCGGCCGCGGTCCTAGTTGGCCTCCAGGATCAGTTCCAGTACACTTCAAGGACACATCCAATTTGTGAACTGGGACCACTATGAAAAAACCCAGTTACTGGTACTTATACTAACAATCTGTTAACTAATGTTTTCATCTTTTTACTCTGCCATAATCGTAGGTATACGCCACATTTAATAGATCCCAACTATTAAGGCCAAAGTAATTTAATTCTTTGTTTTGTCTGTGTGCACATACTAGGGTTTTTCTACTGCCAATGGCTTGAATAGGATCTTACTGAGTAGCTTTCCTGTTACTAAATTTCACATCTTGTAGTATAACTTATGATGATCACGATGAAAGGAAGTTTCTGATGATTTTGATAGACACTTATGTTGTTACATGGAAATAATCAAGAAAATATAAGGTGTGTTTTGATTTTCTTGTATGTGTTTTAGTACTGCCTTCCCGCTCATGTTTTGAAACATTTGAGTGGGCGCGCTAAACAAAGAATTTGATTACTTTGGCCTTACTGCGATGTACTCATTCTTAGCACTAGTAAGTCCTGTGCTATGTGTGTGTTGAAATCTTACTGCACGGATCACGTTGATAGAGAGACTGTGTACTGAAGCAGATGAAAAAGGAGATGAAAATAACTATGCAAGACTAGCAATTAACTCATCAAGGCTTTCATTACATTAAAAACAGCAAACAAAACATTTAACGTAAACCCGCTGTGTTTTAATAGAATTGCAATTCACTTGCAGTATATGACTGATATCTTAATTTGGACCTAGTTATATTTCTGAACAGATAGACACAAATAGGAGAGGGGCAACCATTAGTGCATGCATGTACTGTTACAGCAGAATCATTTCATTGTTATGCGAGGAAAAAATAGACATCAATGAGGTGATAACAGTCCATTACATTTTAAGACAAAGGGTTTTGAATACATATACAAGTCAACAACATGCACTGCTTCAAAACTTCATTGACAGCTAGTAGCTATATGTAGTATATGCTGTCTCAGTGTTTCTATTTCAGTCTGTATGTCTGTCATAGCTCTATGGAGCTACGAGTCCAGAATTGAAATGAGACCTGACTGTCCTTGAATGAAACTGGGAGATGTTAGCTTTCCCACACAAAAAACATAATTTTCACAACAGCACAGAGAATATGAATAAAACAAGTGCATACAATTGCTACAAAAGGCATATAGTGGGATGGGAAACTTCTTTCCCATTAATATATAATGGTTTCGTCATTACAGCATGGAGGTACCTTACCTCCATGGTACAGTTCATTAGATACTGTGTTTCCCAGCAATCATAATGGTCCCAGTTCACTTCTGGGACCAGTCCTAGAGGCCAACTGGGACCGGTCCCAGTTCGCTTCTGGGACCGGTCCCAGAAGTGAACTGGGACCGGTCCCAGAAGTGAACTGGGACCGGTCCCAGAGTGCATTTTAAGCCAACTGGGAGTCCCAGTTGGCGGTCCCAGTTGGGGGTTTGAGCTACTCTTACCATGGAGGTAGGAAGAGACTCCATGCTCTTACATACCTCCCAGATTTGGATATACTTGATCATATCTTGGTGATTATCTGTACTGATGTAACTGTCATGGCCTTATGAGTGTTAATTGAAACATCAAATATTGACTTGCATCGTGAGGTACCTTTATCAGCGAGTTTCACTGTAAGTTCATCAACATTTGTACCTGGCAAACCATGCCAGCAGTGACAGACGTCACAAAGTTGTGGCAGACTTGTAAACATACCGTAATTCACACCTATATGTAATGTATTTCCTTGCTTTCAATTTTTGTATGTACCGGTAATTGCTCTTTCCCATTTTAACTTTCTGAGCACGCCATGACAAGATAAAATTCCTAAAAGACCAAACACAAAGTGTAAGAGTGTGACCACACACCCTGTTAACAGTTTTTCCACACTACTGCTGGTTGGCATGCGAGGAAACAGCTACCTTGTTTGGATCGTGGAGATACGCAAGCGCGTCATAAAAAACGTACGTTGCCCGCTATACGTTCAAAGTGATTTACGTCAATTGGGCTCTCTTGCACGTAATTTGCCAATAACGAGTGCTCATTCATTGATAAGGTTTTTAGCATGACAGTGGGCTATTCAGACAGGCAAATCATTTGACTGTGCGTTTGTCCATGTCTAAGGGTTTCAACACCCAGGCGTAAGCACAAAAGAACACAAAGAGACCTAAAATACACCAGGATGTGACAACGTCCGAGCATCAAAGGGGACAGGGCGTGAAGACATAGTGAACAGCGGAGTGACTCTGATCTTAACCCTCTCTCTCTTAACCTGATTATTTATCTCTGAAGTGGGGTGGTGACTTTTCTACAATAATTTTTCCCCCTGTCTTTTGTCACCGCGTCCGCATCAAACGGTTTTGTTTACGGTGTTTTCGCAGAACAGCTCTGAAGTGGCTTACCTGAGTGAGTGAGGGTTTGTTGACAATGCTGATTTGTATCAGGGTGGAAAGTGCGAAAAGTATTCAAAGCGTTTTATTCCTACATAAAACCGTAAGGACTGCAATCAAGCTCTGAGCATGAACCAGTGGTGACCTTCAACTGATATTGTGTGTCTAACATCTCAAAGCTTTACTATAAAATGTCTAGTAGACATTAACAGGCAAAAATTTCGATTTCTGGAAAAAATTTGATGCCAGTGTAAACAGCTTAATCAATTAACCTTGTCATTCCAAGTCCATGTCCAAAATTTTACAGGACACTGAATACATTTGTGAGTTTGTTGAAGTTTCGTTTGATAAAGGGTTAATTGTGACGTAAGATACATTATTTTGCTTTTACAGCTTTGGACCGATATTGGCCAAGGCCTCGGTGAAAATTAAGGCCACTGACTCTGCAAAGCGTCAACTGTAAAATGTGCAGGAATTAATAATTATTATAGCAGCTATAATAATTATTAATTGTTAAACAATTTCAATGTACGGTCTTGACTATTATTGAGTTCCTGGGTGGAGGTTTTATTTATCTCGTAATGACACTAATTATATGCATAATTTATTCGTTGTACTTTATATTTAATCATTGTCAGTCATCAATTTCAAAGGACATCAACTGAATATGACATGCCATTTATTCCTTTCCATTCCCCAAGAAAAAAAATCATAATAATAAAAATTAAAATTGTGTGAAATTTTGTGTCTGGTAAATGAAAACCCTGCAGCCATGCATGAAACGTAATACAAAGGACGACTCTACATATTTTGAGATTGACAAGAAACACTGATCAGCATACAGTACCGACTTGGCCATTGTGAAAAACAGACAAGATTAGCACCTATTGCTCTTCATTGTTGTCTACTAAAGTGTACACTGTCGATATGATTGTATGGACTTATCTAAAGAAGGACAAAAAAACAAAAAATACCGATATAATGACACAAAGATATAAAATAGACCATGATAACATTACAGTATCCAATGGTGACCGGCTGATCCCAGCATATCATAACAATTGCAGTCTTTGATCTTTCCACCATATCAAATGACAAAGCGGCTGGCTACCCAGTATGAATAAATGTAAAACTATCTTTTCATAGATAAATTCTAGACTTTAAAATAAAGATATCCATGTCCTTTAGAACATGAACAATGCAGTTTTGATTTGAAAAAAAGGTCAAAAGTTGAATTCAACGCAGGCGTTTTATCACATTCTTGATTATTCCGGGTAGAATGTTCATATTTCATTACAGAGACATATTGAAAAGTGTTAATAAAAAACTACTCTTGTTTCACCCCGTCAATCCCAAAGTTGAGACATCTTTTTACATTTTTTTCACATTTTCTGTAGTAAAAGGTTTCCAGTGGGTCAATAAAAAGATAATTACATTCTTCATAGGGACAAAGACTGAGACAGTCTCAGGTCCTTGAGAAATACGCAAGGGTGTAAACCCATTGAATAATCCCTGACAGCTTGGTAGAAACCAGCACTCGCCAACTCTTGTTTACTGTCAATGAAACTCCACACCAGCGACACACTCACGGACACAAAAGGGTGAAAGTTTGGTAAACGTGAGTAAATTGAATAGCTTGGGCTATAAAGAAGGGGGAGAGAAAAACGGTATGCAGTTCTGGGTCCCTGAACATTGGTTATTGCTGAATTCGGTTGACAAGTGCCATGGGTTCTATTTAACTTACGTACGATAAGCTCATGTAGGCTACACTTCTATTATTAACAGCAAACATTCAAACTTAGATGCGGCACCAGGCTGGAAGAATGCACATAATACCCGTGCACTCAGATTAGATTGATCATGCTGGGAGACCGGAGAAATTCCAAGAGAAGCAAATATTTCCTCAGAAATGTCATTCTGAATATTGGCTGTCAGAGGCTGGTGCATAACTGAGGGGCATTATATACGTCACAATCGAAATTATTTCGAAAAGTTTTAACTTTGACACGTACGACACATGTCGTACTTTTGTGTATGTATCCAGGAAGAAAGGAATGACTTCAGTGTTGTATGTATGAGTCAGCTGGACAACGGGACTGTACACAAAGTGAACTGGATGTATGGGACAAAATCCAAATGAATGAAGACTTACATTTCAGAGTGGCAAAAGCCAGATCGTAGACGTGTCTTCTGTATTTCTCTTCATTGGGTGGGATCTGGGGAGGCTTGGCGTCTTGACACCAGTTGTCGGAGTCTGACAGTCGCTCCGACTTGGTCTGGGGCTTCAAACTAGCAAAGAGTTGGCTGGCGTAGAGGTAGATCCCGTGGTTGGCATCTCGGCCGTTGGGCTGAGAGATGTGCTGGAAACTTTGTGAGCGCCGCTCATTCTCCTGAAAGTTGCCCTCCACATCTTTCTCCTTCAGCACGGCTATGGGTACTGAGTCCGCTCGATTGATACCGTTTAACGTGGACATCATCGTAGCAGTGTGGCCGAATGATGAACGGCTCTCCGTGTACACAGACATGGTTATCTCTCTGTCTCTATGTTTATATAGTTCTGTGTACTCAGTTCACTATTACAGCCTTCTACAAATATTTCTCTGATTATTTCTGTAATCTCATTGGTCAATTGTACCGCTTCAATTGAGCTGGCAGGCTGGGGACTTCACCATTTACTTGTAGGGGTGTGCTGTCAACTTTTTCAGCCAGTGGCTGTGATTACACCATCAGTGACGGACAGTGACAGTGGGCTGGCTTGGAGGCTGTTTGGTGCGGACACGTTTCACTGGAGTTTCTGCAAAGAGAAAAAAGGATCACCTTTTTTATGAATGATTCTGTTGACCTTCAAGAATGATACAATGTATATTGTCATACAATGCGTCTTTCAATGAACAATGTACTATGGTAGTGTGAAGGCTACCGTTATCAGACAATGTCAAAAAGATCACTTTATTGAAAGTCATTGTCCCAGCTTTGCTATTAAAAAGACCTGAGTGAAAGACAAGACTAATAAAAAAAATCTAATAAAGGAACAAAAATGGCATGACACCTCTGCCTTGACATTTTAATTCAACCACACAGGCGGGAGACAATATGGTCAAAAATCTATCTGAATCACAGCCCGCCACTCTGACAGTTACTGTCTAACCCGCAAGCTGAATGGGTATGTCCCACGCTTTGCGGGTGTGTGGTTACACTCAGTGACAGGACTGAGTTAGTGCTGATTTATGGATCTGTAACACTGTCCCATTCCACACCACAGGAATGTCCCCATGGTGTCCCTTGGGCGACCCCCCTCCTTGTAATTGACCCCTCACCTCTCTGATGACAGATACTTGACCCGCTTTTGTTTGGTCTCCAGCCTTGTTAGAGTGCTAAACCAAGTCATGAATTGGTTGGTTGGTAACTATTTGTTGTTTTTCCTTCAGGGCCCCTCAATTCGACACATGGGGCTTAACACACAAATTAACGCATTTCCTTACATGCTTGGATAAATACAAACTTTGTCCATGCCGCATGACTGCAGCAGTTAAATACTAGTACCATGGAATGGAAAATGAGTTTTTTATTCCAAATCAGAAACTGGGATCCACTTTTCAGGTGCATTTTTTCTGCGGACCTAAATTGACATGTTGCTACAAATTTAATAAGCAAATTATCAAAAAGTAACTGAAATTTAAAATGTTATACTTTCAAAATCAAGCTTTCCATTCAACCTTCACTGATCAACCAATAGCTCGAGTTCCTTGAAAAATACACCTGATGTGACTGAATGTCCTAAAGTTGTATATTTCCAGCCCATTCATGAAGAGAATTTGAAATTTTTGTTTTTTGCATTCAGAGGGTCAATATCACATGATTACAATAAAAGTTAAATTCAGTCTAAATTAAATTCAGGGCCATTTTAAAGCTCCGGGAGGAAGAAAAGATTTCAGCGCCTTATTTAATTGAAAATTTAATTTTTATCCATAGAGTAAACACAGGGATAGCGGCCATTTTGAAACTCAAATATTGGTAAATCTTGGTTAATTTGTTTCTCTAGTACCAAATTTGTGCAGTGACCCACAAGTTTTTCTCTCGATTTTGAAAGAGAATGGTTGAAAGTTGCTTTGACGCAGGTTTGGGCAAAAGTTTCAGTCTACATTTTTGAGGCACATTCTAACCTTAACATGTACTAGCTGAACATGACACGCCGGGATTTCTGAGTTTCTTTTACCTTGAAGCTTATTTATCAATTTACGGCACACAAAAAAAAGGCCACTTTACATCAATTATGGCTTTTGCAAAGGGGACACATCAGGTTTCCCTTCTTTAAATCAGAGAAGTAAAAAGGAAATTCAGCCGTACAGTTGAATATTGCGAGGTATAAATGCACTGACGTAGTTAATTTCCAACCCAATAAAAAAGAGTGTAATACGGAACCACAGATCTATGAAAGAAAACAATACGTTTAATGCAGATTGAGGTGACCGTTAACATTCACATTTCAACTTTTTTTATCTTAGGTCGTGCTAGGTGTTCATGAAATTAAGTCATTGAGCCTTAAAAAGTGATATTCTAAATGCTATTCACAACACAAAAATATCCTCTATATTTTCTGAACACTACCTGCAAAATCTGTTTGACTGGGATATACATTAACCCCTTTTAACCTTTCACTAGGGATACACAGCAGTTTGAAATAGCTTTATTGTCAGACTGATTCAGGACCCACTAACCAATGTGCTGTCATATAAATGTACCCACACCGATAAAAAATAATAAAATCTATAATTATACAGATATAATCTTCTACCGATACTGATTCAAGACCTATTAACCAATCTGTTGTCATATACCTATACCTATAAAAACTAAATAATGTATACACCGGCCCATATACAGATAGCGAAGAATTTTATTATTGATTCTACTCTATTCTTCAGTACACACACTACAATTTAATACTTCACAGCTGCTGTTTAATTTACCATACAGCACTCCTCACACAGTGCGTTTTCAGTGGAAGCAGCCATACACTGTGCAACAGACAGGCTCCATAGTTTAAAATTCAGCTCCATTCCGAGCATCATCACTGACACTTTGCCCTTTCCAGTTATCGCACGGACAAAACCCCATAAAGCATGTCTTTTCATGATCGGTGTTTGCCTTGCTAATTCAACATGTCGTTTCTCCTTACCAAATTACAGCAAAATTGCATTTATTATTTGGTCTCCCCTGGCAACCATTTCCTGTTCCACATGATGTTTTATTTGATTATTCAGGGCATTTTGGAACCTGCGGAAAAGGTTGTCTGTTATGAAAGCAATCTCACCATTTACGCACAGGACGAGGATGGATAATTTTGAGGTATGTCTTTATATGTGATGAATGAAAAAAGTGCAGAACAGACTCATCACACTTCAATACATATATCACTTTTCACTATTTTCTGATTCTGAAATTAATTGTTAACATTATAATTTGACAGGTGCAAAGTCATTCTTGTAAAACTTCATTAGAATATGAAAAAAAAAATTTAAAAAGACATCAAAGTTTTGCATTTAAAGGGGTATATGCTGTTACTTTTAATAACATTTTTATTACTTCAACAAAACAAGCATACCATCTAATTCTTTTCCCTGTATGCTGAAATACAAAGTACTCTGTTAGCTGTCTGCCTTATTTTCAAGAATATGCATTCTGTACAATATACGCAGGTTTTCTTGACAAGCAAATTCTGATCCAGACTAATATTCACTCAACAATAAAATTGAAAGTTACGTACAGGCTGTGTTGCACAAACTGAACACCAGACAGTTTAGACATGGTTTTGGGAGTACAATAACACACTTTTTCTCAAACAGAAAAAAAATCTACTTGAAAAATTACAGTTAGTTGATCTCTAACCCCTTCACCATGGTTTGGCCCAAAACCATCATTATGGCCCAAGGTTCCACGAACCCAACTCCATCTTCATTTTTTCAAGTGTATGACGGCCAAATTTCACCCACACTGCATCTATGAGTCTGACATTATATTAGGACTTTTCAGAATATTTCAAAAAGACATGATTGCACACACACTTGTTCACTAATCAAACAATTTACTGTAAACAGATACGGCACGCAACACCGACAAAACAGCGGTATCAAATTATGTACTGAGCATTGTACATAAATTATTCATAGTCTTTTACAATATAAGTGAGACAAATATCATTTACTGTTTGCCTTTGCTTCATTTGAAGGCATTCAATGCGATCCACTTGAAACTTGATGCAGTGGAAACAAAAGGCCATAACAATGCAAGTAAAGCCACTGCTGAAATAGAACCTGTTGTTTTTACTTTCTCATCAGTGGTGCCTTATTTGCTTCAGCTGAAAATAATGATCCGAAAAAAGCGTTTTATGCCCGAACACAAACACTGTAACCAACAGAGCAACAAACCATGACACTATGATGTCTGTATTTGTTGTACGCATACTGCACATCATAGCGGAGAAAGATCGGCAAAGTAAAAGATGTCTTCTGACTTGTCGCCAAGAATTTATTCTTGAACTTGATTGACGTATGATATCAATTTGACAAGCATTTGATATTGATATTAAACTTTAAGGATATTTGCATACTGAGACTGGCAAATTTGACTCTTGCCAATTGATAACACTGAAAATTGCAGGAAAAAACCACCTTGATGGCTGTCATATTTACAAATAATATAATACAAATTTTCACCCAGCCTGATGAAAAAATTAAATTCAGCGGTCTGATAAAATTTTAAAATTGCGCTCTATTTGAAGAGTTATATCATTAATTAAATTTATGCCTGTAAAGGATACTATTTATGTAAAAACGCTGGCTCAGTAATTTTCCATTCTTTCAACTTTGCAGCCATCATATTCTTATAGATTGTAATTGAACTTAAAAAGGACGATCAAAAAAATAAAGGATGCAAAGAAATACAATTACTATCAACTTTACTGATTTGTACATGTACATCCTTCAAACCTGAATTAAAATACAGATATTGATCTGTCTGATGACTTTTGTTTAAATGCAGATATAAATTATCTTACATTGTGAAAATTATAAACGATTTTGTTTGGTGGGTTGTTTTTGGGAATAAACCATTTTCCCATTTCAACATAAACAAGATTGTAAAAATCTAATTTTCTCCACATTCTGAATGAATCTACTCAAGCTTTAGAAAGCAAAAAAAATTGTGAGATTTTAAAAATTCAAAATCTATCTAGACTATACACTATGGCTTAGAATAACCAATAGCAGGCTAGCACATTATGAAATGGACAACAATCACAATTTTCCAAGCTACAGATCAAAAAATTCCCCCTTTTAGCATTTAATGATTTTGCATACATTAAAGATACTAATATATATTTCCTATGGAAAGACCATCTTTTTGCTCCATGATGTCTCTATTTGGTTTCCATTTATACTATGCAAATGAGGAAACAGTTCGATACTGCCACCACCAAATTGAAATAATTAAATGCTGATGACGTCTTTGATAATCAAATTGCTAAGACAGCAGAACCAGAAATTGGAAAGAGAATATCAAATTATATAGCAATCTATCGCCATGGAAGTTTGGAAATCAAAACCAAAGATCACAATTTAAAATACTTAATCAAGCCATTCGAAGTCTCAATCACCATCACTCTCTGTGCCCTAAATCAGTAGTTTTGATCCTCAATACAAAAACGGAATGAGAATTTAAGTCCTAGACTAGCGCTACGTCAAAGATGTTTCCATACATGACACTTTCTATTACCTGTAGTTTAGGAGGCAAAGAGGTTACAGTGAGAGACTACTATAAATTCATTCATAGCTGCTCAACGATGGAAATTGCCAATTTCACTGGGTTATTATTGGCTCTGAAACCTTGCCACTATTCACTTCCATGTTGGTCAAAAGCCTTTACAAAGTACAAGCACTGTGGAATATATATACATTATAGAGAAAACTTGCAGCGTTAGTGTGAAAGAAATGCCGGAACTAAAAGAAAAATGTAGCTATCCACTTTATAGATGTGTGTGTTGTGAAAAATTACAACCGGCCTTGGGTGAAAGCCCATATCCGTGCTAATGGACCGGCTTTCCTGTCTGTCTTCTAAGTATTTGGAATGTGGCACCTTAGAATAAATAGGTTAAAATATTACTACTGACACAAATCTTGCAGTGACGTGTCCTGTCTGGACATTTCAGACAGAGACCACTTGGCACTTCTCTGTTTTCTGAATTGAGTGAGTGAAAAAGGCCTAAGTCACTGTAACACTACGCCATGCATTTGTACGCATATACCTGTTAGATTTTCGTTATGGCAATCTTTTGAAACAATTTGTTCTTCACAAAACGTAACCAAGAACAGCAATTAAGCTTTGAAAGATTTTTGATTATCTTATTCATAACAGACTCAGAAAGAGTACAAAACTGTTATCTGTATAAATAATGATGATGTGAATTGCTCTTTTTAAGGATTGATATAGCAGGACAATGTCAAATATTTAAAATATGCACATAATATATGGAGAATAATATATATGTAAAATATATAAAAAAGTACAAATCTAACTTCTTTTGAGGATTCTGACTATGTTTATAGGTTTATCTTCATGAAACTTTTATTTGTAGTTCATAGACAAATCTAGTTTGTGTGTGAATGGTCTCTGAAGATTGAGTGCTTCTTTGGGCAAACTGTGATACATGCCACGTCGCAAATACATGTGAGTGACAAATAAAGGTTGGCATTTGAAATTCAACTGGAAGTAACACACCATTATAATTCCAAAAGAAGAAGGCTTGCTTGTATTAAGAATAATTCTCATGCCATTTACTATAGCGTTTGAGCCATATATGAAGACAGATTTGATGAATGCATGAATAGTGTTTTCAGATCATGGTGACATAAATTGATCGTAGTTCCTGGCTGTGTTTGATGAATGCTGTTTTGTCTATCCTACGGCTACTGAGTACACATCCCGTAATTTATCAATTAACCGTACTTATCATTTATGTTTCTGTGCGGCTATTTTGGGATTTCCCAGACTAACTGCAAAATACATTAATCTTTTAGTCAAGTTAAGTCACATATTTTACCCTATGTATGTTACTTAGAGTACATGTATATGTCAATTTAAGTCTGCAGGAGAACTTTCTGATACAACAACATTTTTTTTTTCTGATAAATTCCCCCCCCCCCCAATGCAAAGTTTTTCATGTACTGCTTCTTTCACTCATGACATCTTAGAGCAAAACAAAACAAGCTGTAATAAAAGCACCTCAAAACAAGGAACTATGTATATCGAAAAAGTACCAACTCAAAATCTGTGATGACATATGTACTGCTATAGTGCTGAATTAACCCTTTGAGTGCCAAAGTCAATTTTTGTCACCCTTATACCCTATAATCAGTCAATTTTTGTCAGATTTTTGCCAAAATTTTGATAAAAAATTGTGGCTGATGAAATATTGTGTACATTTGGTCCAAAATTATCAGAAAAATTGCAGAAAAGTTCATAAAAATTGGTAAAATGTTGCACTAAAATTTTGGTGGGAAAAAATACAGCACTCAAAGGGTTAAAATGTAACCCTTTTAAAGTTTCACTGCCATGTTTTTGCCCAAAGCCATCATTATCAATACTGATCGTGGAATCGTTTACAGGGAATTAGTGGTGAACAAGGTAAGATTTCCAAAGCGTGGCAAGAGGCATTATTGTTAGACATTTATAATCATAAATATACATGTACAGCCATACCATTATCATGACAACTTTGAAATATTACAGGAAGAAAAATGTATGAAATCATTTTGAAAAGGCCAATATGTAACTTTGGTACAAATAAGTATTCTGGATACAATTTATACACTATACTGACCTACCTATACTTTATATAGATGGATATTTATTTTTACATGCAAGGACCACTTTGGAAGCTGTTGTCCAATTGGTTGGCTAAATCCCACTGTTATGATTGAATAATACAAAGAGACTCCCTAAGTTGCTGTGAAAAATGACAATCGACCAATCAGATATAACTTTCCGAGCACGCTACACATGCATACCCTATCAGCCCCCACATAATGCATAACCCAGATAATGACACCGTATATTCTATTATCAAAGGTATTCTATTTTAAATTTATATCACATAGAAAAAAGCCAAGTTCCTAGTAAACTTACATTACGCGGACCACTTCAAGTACAGGGCAACATAAATTGTGATGAACTTGCCATGAATAGGGGCCACAGAAAATAAATTGTTTGTTTCTCAACCTTTAGACCTGCTACATTAATTCTTTGTTCATTGACAGACTACTCTGAAGTCTAAGTGTCTGTTTTGCTCAAAACATCCCCCCCAAAAAATTAAAATTAAAAAAACCCAACCAACATAAAGAAAGCTGACACTGAAAGTGCACTCATACTGTCAATGTCTATAGGATACATGTATATCACATTTGCACTGCACATTGCTGAACAGTGATCAGAATTTATCATATCATCTTGCTGCATGTCCCTATTCTATAGTACTTTCATGTCCTTTATTATTTGGATTGTGTGAGTGCAAGAAAAGAACGTAAACTTTACCATATCTCATTTTTTGTGAGAGACCTAGGATGAGAAACAAATGTTTAATGTTTCTTGGCCTGAGATTGACAAAGGGAGCAGAACCTGTGTAAGCTGTCTAGCAATAAACATCTATTTCTATCAACTGTTGCAGTGGATAAAAAATCAGAAAAGGTGATTCTAGAAATTGTATGTAATGACACATTCTTCTGGTTTATACACTGCTGTATCAAGATGCATATAGAACTGACAATTTTTTTTTAGAAGGACTTTTTTTTTCCTTTCTTGGAGAAAGGAAATGACATCCAGATAACTGATTTTCACGTCCTTGACTGTGTTAAGAAATCCCATGGGGTGGGAAAAACCCAGCATGGTCCAATCAAGTTGACAGCTCACTTGAATGTTAATCAAATCACCCTAGAAACACTGTGTATTTGCACGGCATCCATCATTTCGTCATTGTTTCGGTGGGTCCACAAATCACAGTGCAAACACTGGCCTGGATCTGACACCTCTAATGCTTTCTCAGACTGACATATCACAAGATGCTATTATCTTTGAAATATGGCCATATTATTATTCTGTCTGCTGCCCCCTCCCCAAAACAATTACTTTTAAACAAATACTATGCAGAAACAAAATAGATAAATGATGTTATCGTACACTGTACTTTAAAAGATACAATGAATCTCATTATTTTGTGACCTTTTGCCCCAGGATCACCAGATATCGAAATGTTTCATGATGTCCAAATAACTTTTTCCATAAACTGAATTTTTAAACTTCTTTTTCTAGACAACACCACATGAAGACAGTCTTCACATTTATTTAACTAGAACTTTTAAAATTTAATATTCAATTGGCTCCCCGGCAAAGGTACTGTTTTCCTGCACACAGTGTGCATTTTACAATTTTGTAAAGAATTCTAAAAAGAAACCTGCTTTCCAATATATCTATTAAAAGGTTAATTTACCAGGTACTATGCAGATCAGTTTTTCAAATTCATTTACAGAACATTTATTTTAAAATCAGAAAAAATAAATTGGATAAAGGTTTATCTGTTCACATGTAAAATTTGAATCATTTCATTAAATGTTAAACGTACACTGAAAATACAACTGTACAATAAGAAGCTGATCTAGCAACTTATATGGTTTCTTGCGGTCTAAAACAACATGCCAGTCATATCAGGTGCCCTTATACACTTAGGGGACGTTGATCATGAAAGCTAACAAACTAGAAATGTTCATTCCTTAGTTTAAGGGGTGTCAAAAGTAAAAGTTTACACCTCCTTTAATATCATTTGCTCAAAGAATCACCAAACTAATTTATAATCGAGAATAACACAAACTACTGGTTACCTTTATTATCAGTTAAATAACAATACATAAAAATTCAAAAGGTGACCACTCTCCAGGCTGTGCATCTGTTAAATTTCAATCTTATATTATCAAAAAAAAGATCATGAAAATTTAATTCCTTTTGAGTTTCAGAAAGAATCATTAAATTTGAAGACCAGCAAAAGATCGAAAAATTTTGAGTTTAAAGATGTATCATCACTAAAAATATGTCCTACCTGAAATTTTCCGATGACACTTAACTTTGTATTGTCTGGAAGTACCAAGAAAGTTTATTTCTCCAGTAAAAATTCTCACGTCAACTTTTCTCTGAACTGATATAGGTACCTCAACAGTTCATATACAGAACATATCACTAAAAACACAGGGTTAATATGTAGGCTCAGGCAATATACCAGAGCTTGAGTACCGTAAACTTCACAGAAACCTGAGTCATCAACATCTGAGATGTTTACCAAAACATCACACCCTAGTAACACCAAATATTTCCTTGCTACCAGTCCACATGAAAAGTATAATTTATTGCATTTTAACCATCTCAAATGATTAAGCATCCTATCTTTGTCGTACGAGATCACGACAGTCAATGTGTGAATTCACGACAGTCGATGTGTAAATAACAATTTAATTGTACAGGTCAAGAGATTGTCAACACATTTTTAATCGTGGCTAGCTGACTGTTGGATGAGTTATTTTTAGATTCTATGAAGTTCGTAGTAAGAAAGAATCCACGCAAACAAACCTTGGCTATACGGTGTGCAAGTCCCACAAAAGCCAAAAATTACAGGGTTATCAATCATGCGTGTATAATTCATTGGGCCTTGGCTCATCAAATAGCAGTACGTTGAACTTTTTCACTGTCTTGTTTCCATGGATACCACTTTCCTTCACTTCAAGAATTTTGAGATGTCAGGGGGCAGCTGACAGAAGAAGGGAAAAGAAAGTGGAAATTTTAAGAGTTTAAAGAAGGGTAGTGGCACGTGTGGGTTTTGTCTTTACCGTTTGATGACCATGGCATTTTACTTTTTACTTTGTACTATTATTTCCTCTTTATCTTTTGCCATCTTTTTATGATAGGAGAGGATCTTTTACCAATTTTTAGAAATTATATCAACATGCCACATGGAATGCCTGGGGGAGATTCACGATGCGATTCTGAATGGAATTTCCAGTTCATGAAAAAAATAAAACACACTTTCCAAAAAGTAAAATATTTGTTTATTTTATAATATTTGTATTGGAATAATTAATCCTCTTTCTCCCAAGTTGTATTTAGTTCTATGGTTTGTCTATGGAGCCTGGTAGAAAGAGGATTATTTGAAGGCAATTGCCATTGTTCATATGATGGAAAATTTCAGGCAGTGGGAGGCTACTTTATCATTGGAGGAGATACATGTAAATGACAACAAACATCACTATCACACTGTGAATATACAATGAAAGGAGATGATAGGAAATAGAAATCCAATATAATTATGTTATGAGTGTTGAGTGTTTGGCTGTGAAAGACAACTTTTAATATCAAGTCTATCTCCACTTGTATGAACTTTTAACTTACATTAACAAAATATTCATTTCCAAACACGCTCATTAAGTTTATAAGTTCTTCATGGGAAGCTGGGATGACATATTTGATTAAGATATTTATCTGTAAACTTCCCATCAATCTTGTCAGAATGACTTTTCACTAATTTTCAGCTTATCAGCTCAGCTTTTAGAGGTGTAATTTCCACTGTAATTGCTGACAGCTGAGCTTCACTGCGTGCAGAAGTAGAATTCATCATCAACAATAACACTGCATACATGGTACACAATGCAAATGGCATAATATATTTGCCAGGCTCATACTTTATATTTCAATATGCTTGAGTAGTAGGAGAAGACCTTGAACTTGTTTTGAAGAACATAAAATAATAAAAATGTTATCAAAACTTACGACCATTATAGTCCTTTAATCGAAAGGGAATAAAATGTATCTTTGAGTTGACAATTAATTTATATTTTCTGTTCAGTCAGATACACAATGTTTCAAAGCATGAGTGCCGCGCCGACACGCCAAATGGGGCATTAACTTTACAATTACCGCAGTATTATATGAAAATATAATTTCAATTCATACATCGGTAAACTGTCCTTTCATGTCCATTTATGAGCCGACAAAATTATGTAGCAATCACTACAAAAACGACCAAATAGAAATCAGAGGACGTCTTGCTCAGTTCCCACAATCAGAAGTGACAAGTAAACACAGAGTGGCAGCAAGTTGCCGATACTGTGAAAATAAAAATCCCATTAAATGTCGAACAGCGGTGTCCATTGAAGTTCTCCTCATCAGGGAGCTTAAAGGTCAGTGACTTTTTCACGATTCTCTCAGAAATGCTTGATCAAGGAACGTTTCGGCCAAACTCAATTAATGCTCCATTTGTTGAGAAGCGTTCTCCCTGGCATAACTGGCATTTTTAATTCTGTTTTCTGTGGACTGTAAATGGAGCTACTAATAACAGGGAAATAGAGTGTGAATGCTACTTTTTCCTGTTTTCTTTGGCAGCGTATTTTTTTTTCCGAAGTTGAATAGCGAAGCAATTTAAAGATGAGATGGGCTTGATATCGGGCCAAGTTTATTCTGGACAAATTGTACACATGCGGCTTTGTCCGCCGACTGAGTTCCATAACCAAATATTAGTGTCCATTTATTTGCAAAAAATAATCGATAAAATTTCTTTCCCTGTACAAATAAAGCAATGTCACTGTCCTGTGATGGTTGGAACTGAGTCAAAACTCACAGACAGATATTTAATCATTAAAAAAATTGACAATCTTGCAAAGTGAAAATGATTCTTCCTATGTGTTTATGAATATCATTACTTACCATTTGTGACAGGTATTCAAGTGTAAACAGGTTTTCAAGTGTAATGTTTCCTTATAAATACATAAAAAATATCAGTTTTGAAAAATTATTCAGGATAAAAAGACAGAAAACTTAGACAATACACATACTTAAATTTCTATTTGGGATGGTACCATTTATCCTTCTGGGGATAGGAAATTTTAGAGGTGACAATTATTTGCATTAACAAAGTGAATTTTTTTATTTTAAGACTGAGACCATCTGAACATTTTAGGCTATATATATCGTTACTCTGAAAGCAACAGACAACTCACTTCGGTGAAATGGGGATTTAACTGCCAATTTACAATTTTTTTCTTTATAATGTTATACATAGAGTCCAAATCTTTGATCAATTTATTATTACAACTTAAAGGATACCTGTGACGTGAAACTATTCCAGTCCACCTTCACCCATTAACCTTTTCACCACAATGGTTTGGTCCAAACCAACTGTTATCAATGAGGATTGTGGACCTGTTTACAGGGAATGGGGGTGAACAGGTTGAAAACACAATTGCTGGTTCAATCCCACTAGAGTCACGCTTGTAGTCCAGTGGGTGAATCCATAGTTTGAAAACCTGGGTCAAAAGGTGAAGATTTCTCCTTCAGAAAGAGAATGATATACGCCGAGTTTTAAAGTCCAGACACATTGCTGTACGGATCTCACATTACAATGAGCATTCCTTTGCAGTCTTCACAAGAACATGCTCAAGAGTGGGACATCAATACAGCCCCCATTGTCACACCATCCAGGCAGTGCCTCATTCTCCTTGAACAATGGGCATGGTCAACATATTGATTGGAACGGCAGGATATACACACTGCACCACCACTGAATAATTCAAGCGAGACAAAGTTATCAGAGCTTGGGAATGACAACCTAGCTCACAGTGCATGCCCACCAATGTCTTATGACATCCACTGATGTTTACGAAAATTTGCAAATTATCTGGTGTCAGACTTTGTCAGCATCACACATGAAGCATTTAACGGTAGTAGCAGGAGAGTCAACGATAAACACTAAGAGTTCATTGAACTAGAGTACAAAGCAGACAGAGAACTACAGCATTTTACCATCTGTTCACAACAAATTCAATATCCCACAACTTAATTCTGAAAAAATTAAATTTGTGGTGAAACAAAAAAATGTGATGATGTATATATTAAATTGTGACTCGTGACAAGTGATATTATTAGGTACTTGGACTTATAGGCAATGACTATAGAAGTAACAGCATACAGCACTTGAATAAATTAATTGCCTGATTGACAAAAATTACTCCAAATACAATAGCCATCACAGTGTTTAATAGCAACAGTGATATTTGGCACCAGCAATCACTGTTCTTCAAAGGTCCGTCACAGACTACTCTGTTTTGACTATTCACAACTGTATCCTAAGCCAATAAATACACATTGTAATGGGTTAGCATTATGCTTTTTCATTTTGTCTTAATTGGAATGTCTGGCGTACAACGTTGCATCCAGGGGCAGACTGTTGTTGAAAGAATCCTACATATATGACACCTATTTGTCAAGAACAACCATGCGCCAGGCAGGACTGTTGTCTTGCCAGATAGACTCTAACAGGTGGTTGCACATTTCCGCAAAAGAAATCTGTCTTTCCATAACAAAGTGCAAGCCTGAAGATGTTGAAACCTTGTAAAAAAAAATCTTTGAAAAAATGTTTGCGTATTTTATATGCCATGGTCACATACTAAAAGCCCTCTCACTTTTCACCAAAAAAAATCAGTTAATCTTGGCAGAACTGGTGATAGCACAACGATAAATTTACAAAAGAAGAGAACATTAAACTTGATTCAAATTTGATTTCATGTCACTTAAATTTCAACTATCATGTATTACATGTAGAATGGCTTACATTTTACAAATGAAAATTTATGCCTGTCTTGAAGTTAGGACCATATAGTTTTGTAATTTTCACATTTTCTTCACTGAATCAAATTCAATGTCTCACAGAATATTCATGTATCAATTATCCAATAGTAGCATATCTGTAGATCATATTTGTCAATATTTACCTGAAGCAAGCCGAAAATTTATACTTACACAGTCATTACACTGCAACCATTCTGCGCTAGTCATACAAGCATCCAACAGTATATGGCAATTAAAGGCATTTCTATGATGCCTCTCTGTGATGTTCGTATGACTAAGACCAGAATTGAAATGGTTCTCAATCTGAGTATACACATACAGCTTTACCATGTAACAGATGTTCACTGATACTGGTACATTGAGTTTTTCCAAGGACCAACCCCATAATGCAGAATTACAGCACCATATCCAACATACTGAAATGATTCCAAGGCTACACATGACAGAAAGATTACAGTTGCTTTGCATTTAAAAGGGTCATACAAAAAAAAGATGATTAGCGTAATTCACATTTAATTGTGTTCTGTGTATTGTCATCATTACTATTGAATCACAATCATTTTGTCTGAAATGGAACTTCCTCATGAAAAGAAGTGAGTAAAACCATTTTTCGTCTCACGGATAAAACTATTCAACACTGTTCGGTTTCTGTTTCTGTTGTTTACATGTATGTGCATTTTTCACTGGTCCTTATTCGTCAAAAAAAATATACTGAATCAAATCTGTGGAATGGCATGGCCTGGCACAACTGTACTATTACCTTTCATTCTATTGAAAATGTTTCAATCTTCTGGATGCTGGATTTCTTGGATTTTTTCCTTGTTTTGGGGGGTTTGCTTTTTTCAAACTGGGAATTCAGAAACATTTCGCAGTACACAACTGCAGCTGAGGGATCACTGTGCAAGTATACATTTACATTACATGGCCAGCAGCGATATAACTCCTATGGCATAATCCAATGGTGTGCCTCAGACCTGTACCGAGTCACAGACAATACTTGGCAAAAGAGCACTTAAGAGATGCAGAGTGTGATATTATGCAACGTACTATAAAAATTTCTACCAAAATTTTAATAAACAAATTAGTATCACTATAGTAGTATATCTACGACAGCAATAAAAAATACACCTAAAAACAATCAAACTGTTGCTCTTTAAATTTACCATGCTAGTCACAAAAATTAAGTCCAAGAAGTAAATACATAAAATATGTACATACAATCACCATTTGCATACCTACAATGAACAACTTGCATAACTATACACATCAGAAAGTTTGGGATCTGGTCACTGAATTGAGGCACTCAGCAGCTCTGCAGTCTCTCTATATCTATACATGTAAAATATTTTTTAACTTCTCATGCCTAGTTTTCTGCATATCACCATCGAAAATAACTTGGCAGTAGGGTATAGTATAATACATCTGCTATATACCTACTTTAGTATAATTACGATAATAGGACAAGTAATTTCTTAATATCATTAAGAAATAGCTGACCCACAAACAGACAAATAACAACTCAGCATCGCTATAAATTTTTCTCCTTTTCATTGTGTAAAGTTGTCGCCCAGGGAGGTTTTAATCCTATTTATTTTTAAAGTGCTAGTGGATTAAATATTTCATGATACGGTCAGCCTCACAGTATCAGCCAGGACTCCTGTTAACTTCACAGAGCTTGTTCTGTATAGCTTTCAATAGCCCCGAGTGAGCTGCTAAGCAAAGACACTCCACACTTTCAACCAAAAGCAACCAGTATAATGAAAGCAGAGGGGACCCCTCCTGAATTTTGAAGTGTTGAGGCTATTTACTTTTGGAACTGTCCATCAGCAGATGTGTTTCATTTCTGTGAAAAGAAAACAAATTTCTTCAACATACCTGTTATTTATCTAAGGATATATAGTTCAACTTCGTCCTCAGAGAGTGAACCAAGCAAGACTTGAACTATAAATAGCATACCGAAGAGACTCAAATAGAATCCATTTTGATCAGAACAAACTCACAAATACACGTAACTATCCACAGACATTATAGCAAGTAGCAACAATTTAAAACAAAATAGGCTCCCCTAATTCTACAGCGCCTATAGTCTTAAGGCTTTTTGTCATTTAAATTAATCTGCACCCTGTGGGCTACCTGTATAGAAAGTGTGACACCAACAATGTTACTGGGGCTTATGAAAGAGTCATGTCTTAGTATTCTAAACCAGGCAACAAAAGTGCCTGCATCACATAATCACTTCTGGTAAAAGTTTGTCCCTCCAATGTTGACATTCATTTTAATTTCTCTATTTCACAAATTAGAATAACATTTTAAATTCTAACGTGCTACCAACACAATTCAATGAACAATGAGTGGGCAAATACTATACTCCATACAAACAAAAGTCCCTCCCTCAAAGAAAATGGTTTGACCCATCGAGCAAAAACAGGATTGAGTCTGTCAGCACGTTAGCCAACATTTACCTTCAACAGGTTCAACACTGCATACATATCTATCTTTACACAAAGTGTGAAATTTGTGGACAAATAAAAACACAATTATTACTCAGACTCTCCTACCCAGCTTGGCAACTGTCAACGTTATAACATTGACAGGTGATGCTGAAGAGTCAAAGCTTTTAGATTTGGGTTTAACCCCTTAAGCAAGTACATGTGGAGAAATCAGAATGTTTTATTATTTTCTAAGGTTGGTAACCTACATTGTATACACCCTACTTTCTTAAGGTCTTTAAACATACATGATACAATTAAAGTATTAACATGGTATTGTTTTCTTCCCTTACTCTTTCACTAGAGAGATTTTCATAAATAATGGGCTTTGCTGGGTATCTCATGGTCAGCAGATCAGATCTGACTTTAAGGTGGCTTGCTGGTAAGAAAAAATGAAATCAGGATTTTTCTGAAACTTTGTACAGATGTCAAGCTGGGGTGGATAAGTTAAATAGTAAAATAAAAAAATATGGTCCCAATGCAAATTTTGGAGATATGGCGCCCTCTATGTAGTCCCGCGAAAAATTTACCTGAAATTGGTTAAAATGTTGTAATATTCGATTAACTAGTGTTATTGAATAATAAAACTGAAGTAAAGTAAAAACAGTTTGACAGATTTTATACAACACAAGTCCCCGTATTGTAATATATTAGTTTTGTGATCTACTTTTGAAAATATCAGAAAATATAGCAACGTTTCCATGAATAGTGCTTTTATAAAAAGAGCAAAGTTTGGCCAAATTTTGATATTTTCATTACAAATGTCATGATCTGAAATCTACGTTTTCTTAAAACTCTCGTAAATTAAGCCCAACAATATATAGATTTCGAATCAAACGAAAAAAATGGGGGTCACCGCACAATTTTTTAAGATATGGGCATTTTTAATACAAAAAATGCTATACTGAAGCGCCCTCTATCGACAGATCCCTGTTTAGTTTGATATATTCGAAACTTTTTTAATAGGTATTAAATAATTTTAGTTCACTTAAATACTGCAGATAATCCCACATTTGTCACACTTAAAACTGGCCTGTTACACAGAGTTTGCTATCTTGGTTTGAACTGTTTTGACAAACCAGATTTGAAAGTCGCACCGCAAAGTAATTGTATGCTATATCGCGACAAAAAGACCAATTCCGGAAAGAACGCTCGCGGAAAGAACGTTCATACGCGTGCGCAGATACGATGCCCAGTACGAATATTCGCGTTACCCCAAAGCTACGTTAATTTAAGACTCTCAGTAGATATTTTGACGGATTGAATTATACAAACCATGGGGGGGTTACCGGCATGTACAAACCTACCATTTACGATGGCTTAAAGCGCCGTTATCGTCGTCTGCGCAGGTGCCAGACCGAGTCTCTGGTTACGAGAATAAATGTACAGTGTATCCCATAAGGCCGTGTATTACCAAGGCTCACAAGCAAGATGGCGGCGACCATAGTCTGTGCTGGAGGTCGTGAAAAGGCTCCGAATTGGGTGAAAAGAAGGGACAAAACTAAAATTTATTTGTACAGTGCACACGAGACATGGAAGGAGGCGAAGGCAGTCCGCTACCTGACTGCATCAAATGCAAAATTTGCCGAACATGTTCTTGCTTCGCACCGGGAAAACTGTCACGAATGCAGTTTTCCTTCTGTTCGTGAGTGTGGTAATCGCGACTCCGACGGAGACAGTCAAAGACGTGGAAACACAAGTGACGAACTTACAGCTGCTACTATCCAATCCAAAAGGTGAGTGGATCGTTCGTTGTGTCAGTTTACATGTTAGTTGTAAAGCCTGTCCGGCAATTTTCGGCAACGCAGCATGTGCACACCGAACACGGAGGATGGTGTCTGGTAATAGATAGCTGTGGGTCCATAGCTGTGCTGTTTTTGGACGGGATTTCTGACTTTTACGTGCTGGTTTTGACTTTAACGTTATCAACCCCGCCACCACAATAACGTAAGAATCAAAACAGCAAGTAAAAGTCAGAAATCCCGTCCGAAAACACAGCTGTGGACCCACTACAAAGCTACCTGCATGTACAATTCAACTTACCCAGACCATAGCTGCAGTACAGTAGCTCGAGGTTTTGCCTAGGTATTTGGGTCGGACGGCAATCTGGTTTTGCCGTCCGATCCAAATACCCAGGCAAAACCTCGAGCTACTGTACTGCAGCTACCCAGACCATGGGTGTACAGCGATCAAACATGGAGCGAGAAAAGCTAGAAAAAACCGGACCGAAGTGTCTCTGGTTTCTGAATTCTGATTCCAAATCGTCTCGAGTTTCCAAGTTTTAGTGCTGAAACGCAGGCTGAAATGTCTCCTGCGTAAAAAAACTTCATTTACACTGTCAACTTTGTAATATTGTTAGATTAGTGTATCCACGGTTGCAGCAATGGCACATAGTGGCTTTATGATAATTACATGTAGCCAGTTATAGGGCACTCTCCATCCAAGTATAACAAGTAGAAGTGAAACAGTTTCACGTTAATTATTAGAGCAGATACTATAATTTGTTCTGCAAAGAATTTAGACACTGCAGAAGCATGGAAAGGGCCTCTAGGAAGAGTGCATGGTCATGCCATTAATGATATTTATAACAGCGCAAGATATTTTTCTTAGCATCTCTCCCATTGAAGGTACTCACAAAGGTAACTATAGTAAATCATGGATTGACTATTTGTTTTTGATTTTCGGTATGCTTTTCCACAATTTAGTATTTTACATAATGTTTGAAATCTTTACTTTTTGAATTTATTTGTTTACATATTTATTTATTATTTGAAACTGACAAATGTTCTAAGTGTTGAATGGACACTTACTTTGATTGAGTCTATGACAAGATTAAGTAAAATTATATGCATGATATGGCAATTACCTTATAACATTCACTAGTCTTCTAGCCCCCACAAAATCATGTTGCTAGTACATGTACACAACATTTGATAATACCGTATTATTTGTTGGTCGTTTCATGTTTTTATATTTTTTAATAAAACATGTTTTATATATTCATTTTTATTAAATAATGATGACTTCCCCAAAGGCATGTACCACCACTATTTCGACCTTATCTACACTCTTCATTATTTGTTTGACTGATTGTTTCGATGATTCAGCCAGGTTTTTTCTGCTAGTTTTAGAAATGCATGTGTAGTATTTTCCATGGGAATTTCCACTAATTATAATAATTTTAGTGAAAATAGTAGTGTATATGTAATTGTTCCACTTTCTTTTTTTCTATCAATTTCAAAATAGATAAATTAAATGTAGAGAAACTTACAGTAGATGAAAATGTTGTAACTTTGATTATGCCTGCTTGTCCATTCCAATTTTGAAAAATCAGATGCTGACAAATGCATGTATTTTGTTGTTGGCACTTTTCTGAAAATTTTAGGCACCATTTACAAACACCTGGGGGCTTGATATGGGATCAGTTTCGCTTTTCAACAAGATAATGTGACTGGTATTTACTGTGTACATAAAGTGTTGTTAAACCTCGATGAACTTAAGAAATCTGAAATCTGGCCATATCAATATTAAACTTTGTTACCTGTTTTGTTAGGGGAGGGATGCAGAAGTATTGCCAATTGAAAGGAGGAAACTTGAAAAGTTCTGAGTTTGTTAGATGTACTTCAAAACTGTCTTGATTTTCTTGCCCCTACCATACCCCCTTCCTCCAGAGGTGTTTCTGAATGCTTTCCAGTACTTCTTGAACCCATTTTATATTTTCACTTGTATGTTATATTTGCAGATGTATGCCAAGGCCCTATTGCAACATCAACTCCAAGGAAACCAGGCATTTGTGAACAACTTCTTTGGTATGTACTTCTAATGATACTGAATTTTGTGAGGTATAGAGAAGACAATCAGACTGAATGGTAGTATTCCTGCCTTTTTTTTATGGGCGAGTGCTTTTTTAAGATTTCATTTTATTCACGTAAAAAATATACTTTGCAGATTTATAACAATATTTGAACAATTTTATTTTTCATTTCCCTTACCACTTGTATCCCATCTAGAATTAAAAGACAACATCACATCTATAATGTATACATGTCAGACTAAAAGTTTCCATCAGTGTTCAGATGCTCCATTATCTGTAATCATAATTGGAAATTCAGTTGAATTTTTTTTGTTTGATTGAATGAATTCCAATTAAATAAACCATTAACAGACTACTATTAATATGTACAGTTACACACTATCCATGTTGTTGATATGCACATTCAATTATTACAATTTTGTGATCATACTTGTCTGACAGACATACTGGTACTAGTAGACCATGTATGTTTACTGTTCTCCTGTTTTTGAAATACAAAATGTAGTGATTTTTCTTGTTTTGGACTTTGAAAAATATCAAATGATAATTTTTTTGCTTTTGTGAGATAGTGAAGAAAGAGATAGTGAAGACACTCTGTCAGCTATTGAAAGTGACTCCAGCGATGGAGAAAGTGATGTTCACTCCGAGTTAAACTACAGTGCAGGAAGGTGAGCAGTATTCAGTTTTTGATGTTCCTGTTAGGTTGTGCTGCTGCTACATGAATGTTTACTCAACAAATTTCCATCCCATTTCAGAGGCAATCCACACGTGTCCATTGAGGAAGCTGTGTTTGATGTTCAGGACACTGGTACAGATGACTATAGCAATGATGAACTGACGGTTGATGACATTGATGATGATATGAATGTGATTGAACAGCAGAAGTGTATAGCTTTTGTTCCTTGCATTGTGGACTTGCTTAAAAAATCCAATGGAAACATATGTAATAGAAAAGACTGTAAAGAAGCCCTTGCATATAAGACAGCATTCATTGGTACTGCAGTCATTGTTACCTGGACATGTCATGCTGGGCACCCTGTTGGAAGTTGGCAATCACAACCTAGAGTCCATGATATGTTTGCTGGAAATCTTCAAATAGCAGCCTGTATTCTACTTTCTGGGAACAGTTTTGCAAAGATCAAATTGATGTTCCAGTTTGCTAACATCGCTAACATATCACAAACTACATTCTATCGTATGCAAAATCTATACCTAGCACCAACGATTGATCATTTTTGGAAGACTCTTCAGGCTGAGTTACTGAGTGCTTACCAAGGTGAGAAAGCTTTACTAAGTGGTGATGGAAGAAATGATTCACCGGGTCATTCATCACAGTATCTATCATACAATGTTGGTGATCCAGAAAAAAAGGTGATAGTTCACACAGAAGTGGTTGATGTCAGAGAAGTGAATGGTAAGAGTCCAAACATGGAGCGGCTTGGGTTTGAAAGGTCCATGGATCAATTACAGAAGAACATAGTCATTGATGAGATGGTGACAGATGCACATTCACAGATAGCTGCAGTCATGAGTAAGTGTTTGTGCTGCAGTACATGGACATATATTGTATGTCTTTCATTGTACATATTTATATATGCATGTATGTACGTTTGAGTATGTACATGTCTCTTCTGTAGTAAAAGTGATGGTATACATTATTGACTAAAATTTAAAAAGGATAAATTTGTAATCTTAGCTACTCCTATTTTACATTATAAGCTATTCATGCTGTTCTGCAAATTATGGGATTGCCCGTAGAATACTATCAGACCTTCATGACCTTGAGCAAACCACTTTTGATGACTGGCAGATTAGGGTGGCAACAGCTACACGTGTTAATGCATGATTAGGTGATTACTGTTACAGAAGTCACTCATGATTCACAGAGTTCATGACAAGTACTTAGTTTTTGAGTAGTTTCCTATCCATCAGCTAAGTCAACTTAGGGTTAGTGATGTCTGAGACTCAGGTAGGGAGAGAGCAAAGCAAGCATAGTTCCAGAGGTTTGATATTGCTTCCACCAGCTAACCTAGCCATTGAACAGAAAACAGTGTTACAGTACAATTCATGCAAAATGAAACTCACAAACCTTTGGTGTTAGGGTCACTGTTAAAAGGTGAATTGGCAACAGTATATCATTTATTTACAAGATTAGTATTTGTTGCTTTTAACACTCCTCTGGACAGCTCTTCCTGCATTTATAATTCTCATTATTGGCTGACTATATCTATTTCAAAATAGTATATTTTGTTCACAGTGGTCATCAGATAGTATTCTACACCTTACTTTATTAATGCTCCTTTAATGATAAAATTGATTCTTGTTATAAATACCAATATATATGTAATTTTTTTCTGTTTTACTCTCTACTACATCCAGAAAAGTGTGATAAGTTTAAAGGAGTCAAACATTCCTGGGACTTGTGGCATGGAGGAAAGAACATTCACAAAAAGGTAGTAAAGGTATGTTATCTTTAGTTTATCAATGCACTCTTTTATAGCTTAATATCATGTTAGTTCTTTGCAGGCAAAATTTTCTTGAATCTCATCTGCTATTCAAGTTGGTATTGGTATTGGTATTGAAGATGGCAAAGTATGCTGATCCAGTGAAAATTCTTTAAAGTTCAAAGTAACAAAGGGAAAATTGTCATAGTAGCGCAACATGTTAGATATCATAAATCATGCAGTTTATCCAGACTAGTGACCAAGAAGTGTTTGAAACTTTGTGGAATTTATAAGATCATTTGATACATGTACCTTAGTAATTGTTGATTTGACACTTCTTAGCTTATGAACTTTAAGTGTAACAACACAGATATGGATATCACATCATTAGCATAGACTACATGAGCAAAGAATTGGATGTTGGATAAAGAATATGATAAATATCAGACTGTCAGGCTAGCATTGGGCTGGCCCAGTTCTATCCAGTGCTACACCATGGGAAAGGAAGGTTTTAGCTACATTGTATTTGTAAGTGTATCGTGCTGAATAGCAAAAAATAACGCAGAGGCAATATGTACATATCTAAATTTCACTGAATTTGATCATGGTCTACAGGCTTCCCAAAATAAGAAATGTCGAGACCTTTTGCCATGGGCATCAACTATCAGAAATCACTTCTGGTATTCTGCGAAAGAGAGCAAGGGAAGTGAAAGGAAAATGAAAGTGAGTATTTTAATGTTAAAATACAAACAGCCTTAGAAGAGGGAAGTGTGTGTTTCACATGTTAGTCAGTCTGTCCACCAATTTACAGACAGTACTCTTTGATGGTAGCATCAGGACAGTGTGTAACAATGTACAAATACTGTCAGTGATATTTTACATGACAATCCAATATGACTGCACCGTGAACATACTGTAAGTTTTTCATGTTCTGTCCAATCTGAAATGTGTGGAGTACAGCAGTACTAGTTATTGAGGCTTATATCCATGTTGAAATTTTAAGCATGTGGAATGTACTGCATGGGTAAATAGTGCTAACAAATAAGCAGCATCATAAATATATTGGTGCCAAATGCTTTTTTATCGTTGTTTACCCAATAGGCAATATGGTTTGGCATTCTGCATCATGTTGTAAATGAACATGAATGGCTGCTAAATATTGATGGAACTTATGGCAAATGTGCACATTCACCATTGACAGAGGAGAATCAGCAAAGACCATGGCTACAGAAAGGATCACCTGCTCATGTGGCACTCAAAGGGATTGTTGAAGATAAAAGATTCCTGAGAACATTCAGCTACTATGTAAATTTCAGGTATGTTGTTATTTGCTACCATAGCCATATCTGTTCACTCATTTGGAACAATCATTGACAGAGAAAGTTCGAGTACAATAACAGAATCCACTGAAATCTGCAACTTTTACAACGCCTTGTTCAAATCTTTAGAAATTTTTGTGTTTAGGTTTCGATGGGTGTTCAGATATGTTCATTGTGAGAAAACTATCAGTGGTTAGTATTACTGAACAAATACATGTATGCTACACAGGAAATCTTTCACATCGTAGTACTAAGATGTGCATACTTTTGTCAGCATTCTAGCACAGCATCTACAAGCTCTATTTTTACCGGCCTTGAAACAAGGGTGTGCACATCTATGGTTCATGGATATGAAATGCAACTGTGTAACACCATGTCGCTGACCCATGACAATGCTACGGTATATCGGACGAGTATTTCTCATAGCTGGTACAGTCACTGTAGATTTTCAGAGCTGGTACAGCTGTGTGCTCGTCTGTACCGTTACATGTAATGGAAACCTGTACAGGTCTGTGTGAGTTTTTCTGTTTAGGCTACCTGATAGACCCAGGTCTTACAGAGAGATAATATTTGTGACATATGAGTATGTGTTTATAGTGATCCAGCTGGAAGCAGAGTGTCATTTGACGCTATTTCTTTCATTTTTTCCCCAGACACAGTGGCTTTGTGGAGTCTTTCCACAGTCACCTTTTGATGTATGCCCAAAGAGACATGCGTACACGTAAGTATATTTGTGTGTTCTTTAGTATCATATGTTGCACAGCTTGTCTAAACCAAATCTGGTTGAATCTAGAAATCTGTTTGCAATCAGTACATCTTCTATATACAACACTGTGTTCAAAGAACTTCAATAAACCAGACTCTGAACACCTCTGCAAACCCCAAAAAATATTCTCATTGCCTTCAATGTCCCATTTTAATAGACAGATTTTACAGTGTACTGATTGTAAGTAGAAATTACTGTTAGGCTGATTGTTTATGTCTTGGGAAAGTAAAATTTGGTCAGTATTAGGACTGCAAATTATTGAAGTCGTTCTGTACAGTGTAAACAATGTGCATGTACAGTTTTATCCATATTTTCGTCGTAGACTCTTTAGGGATTAGGAGAATCCAAATTTAAAACATGACCATTATTTCATACTTTCTTAAACTTCAGATATGTTGCCAATAAAGCAAGAATTCAGTTGGCTGCCATAGATTTTAATAAACATACTAATCGGAAGCAAGCACTGGACAAAGATGGGAAACCAAGGTGTGTGATACTGCAAATATGATGAAATCTTCATTATTCCTACCAGTACATAGTGGGCTTTGTAGGATTGCTGTAGGCAGAACAACAAGAAACTTCACTTTATATTAACAATGAAAATCACGAAATAGCCTAATGTTACTATTGTAGACCTTTTAGTACTGACACATTGCCTCCACACACATTGGTAAATGATGTTGTTGAAAGTGTGAATAGCCTACAAAACTATCCTGATGCTGGTTATGGATTTGAACTCCAGATTGTACCTTCTAGACTTATTACAATAGGCTGCATAATCACAATCTTGTTATGTTTGACATATCAGGATACATTAGAATCACACGGTCATGTTTATGATGCTTGAGAGTTGCATTAAAACTATAAGCTTGATTGTTTTTCAGGTTTGAAGTCAAATACTCTAAGCAGTCCAAGAGGTTTTATCCTACTGCCAAACTAGAGACCAAGAAGTATGAATACATTGGTGAGCTGCAAAGGCAGATCTTCCAGTCTCGGCAAAATGACTATGGCCGTATGTCCTAGCATGTGTCCTTTGATGAGAATGATCCCAGGCGAATCCATGGCACAAGACATTTGGTGACAAGGCCTAGTTTAAGCCAAGTTACAGCACAGTATCAGAGTAGATTTGCCACATCACAGTCTCATGAACTTACTGGTAGTTCTTATCAATGAATGCACAGTAAACTGTATCCAGCAAGGAAATAGAACATAAGAAACCTTTGAAAGTAGTCATAGTGTGATCCTCTGTTGCCTCCATTGATTTTATCATTGACATAAATATTGCATTATTGATACTTGTATCTGTCATATCCAGTAACAGAAAACTGCTGTTCTAAAATTACTGAACTCAGATTAATTTGTTGTGAGGTTCGTGAACAAATTTATATAAACTGTTTGGTCATTTTTTTTCATTGATAAAAAAATTATTGTGTACTTCAGTCTGTCACTATATTGGAGCAGAGATATCATACCCAAGCTAGGTCAAATGACATCATTGAATTTTAGCTTCAAAATCAGTGACACACACTGGCTCAGTATTCAGCCAACCTTGCACTGTAGAGAGGATAGTTGATGGCCTGAATAGTAGTAAAAGGTTTATCTACTTAACACCTAACATTTCAGTATTTCAAAAATCACATGTGGCATAAAGAATGAATTTCATGCAAAAGTTTACATTTGTTTTTGAAGTTAATCATTCAGAAGTGTAAATTTATTTTGGCTGGGCATTGAAGGGGTTTATGTGAATTATTGAAATTCCATAAAATTGACTTTTTCAGGAGTGGTACATACCCTGGATAAAGCAGACATCATGAATGTCCATGCATACAGTTTTGTAAGAATGACCTCCACACAAAAACATGTTATAGGACATCTGAAGGTGTTGTTCATTTTATTGTATATTACCAGTTTGCAATGACTGATATATACCTGATGAAAAGTGAACCAGACACATCACCTGCATATTCAAATGTTAATGAGAAATTGTTTGAACAGAAATATTGTGGTTTACGTTGTCAATATCTACTTTGATGACATCGAGGATAAATAAAGCAGTTCACAGTTCACCAACTAGTCCTGAATTTCTCCTTCTATGTAGCCAACGTACACGTTATTAGGACTTGGATAGCGTCTTCTAATAACTAGAAACACAACATGATGGAATAACACGGCGGTTTCCTCTGCCCAACCGACCATGTTGCCATATATAAACTGGCAATGTGCAAAGTGTCTGTAGCAAGCATTGTTCCTAGGTTGATCTTGTGCATAAGTGTCTGCAACTGTTCTCATGGCAATTTCTAAAACATTAGGGTCCTTATACAAGTTGTTGAAATAACCATGTCCTTGCCATACATTCTTGGCCAATCCTTTTTGCACAACATTTGTTTTCAACCTGTGAAGGCACTGGTTGACATTCTCAACACCTACACCATGGAAGATATACTATGTCATCAGGTTTTGGATCAGGGGATGGCTGCTGATGAAACTGATTGAGGCCTTGATCAGTTCCATCCAAGACAAAGTCTGCCCATGCATCCAGTTGTCTTCTGATTAATTCCATGGTCACTTTTTCCAGTCTTTCTCTTGATAAATTCTGTATATATTGCTGAAAGCAATGAAAGAAAACAAAGATTAACAGGCTTAAAATCCTACTTATTTGATTTTGAAAAATCATAGCCAATGTCTAACACCATTTTGAATATTATTTTACCCATACAATCTTAGCACTGCCTGTTCAAATTTTAATATGATTTTAACACTTCTGTTGTTCACATGTCAATCATATAAAATCAAAAACAAATGTGTAAAACTGACAACAAAGTAGTTTTCTACAAACCTGTACATTTCTTTCATGAGCACTGTGCCTGTCCTGTTCATCCATGCAATCTAGCACGTGTGATAGCTGGTCACGCTGGGCAGCAACACGTCGTCTTTTCCTAATGTTTGACTTCCAGGTTGTACAGTATTCTCATCTTCCTCAGATGATGACGACTCCTACAAAACACAGCCCCCCCAATAAAAAACACCCAACAAATAAATAAATAATCACCAGAAAAGGTACACATGATTAAGATTTTAAAAATATAAATAAAGATATTGGAAAAGCAATAACTAATAATTGTAATGCTGGCAAGGTAAGCTACACAATAACATACTTTTAGTGACATGATATAAGAAACTGTATGGCAGTTGTTGACAAATAATTACTGCTTACTGCATCCACCAGGATGTACGCCCTGAAAGATTCACTCATCTGTAGAGAAACTCATCACAATTTATGATGCAATGATGGTGAGGAGAAGAGCCAGAAGCTAACCAAATCTACCACTGCAGCCAGTTTGAGTTTTCTGACAAGCCACTTTTTCAGTAATAGGCTTAAAAGTTGTGTGAACTGTTTTCTCGGGTTACATGTTAGTTGCTGCTCCTTTTGCAACTTGTGTACCAATATGAAGTATCGAGATACTGAGATAGTATCTCACTTTGTCAGATTTCATAATTCAAGTCGACTGTTTTCACTGAAATCATCGTCTATGAATTCAATCCCGCATCGTTCAACTTGCTTACTCTTACTTTCATAGCAGCAACTATGCAACGAATACCGATTCAATGTCGGTTCCAAACCTATACGGCAACCTTTTCCCAATCAGCTACCAACGAAGTCATAGAAGTTCATTACAAGTGCTCTCGCCCATTATGAAACGTATCAAAAAGAATTCATAGACTAGTCTAGAGATTGAAATCCGGGACGTAAGATAAGTTTCAAACGGTCTCTGAGGTCAGGGTCTATCGCTACGAGAAAAGAGTGCCCGGAAAGCCGAGTGGTCGATCATATAGCATTATGGTTCACACCTGGTCGATTCCGTGGAAAAAGTACGCTTGGAAATTGTTATCCCAACTGGGACAACAAACAGAATTTCTACATTTGGTTATAAATAGGATGTGCAAATAACGGCATAAGCTGCGGTGAGGGCATGCTTCGTTCGTCCGAACTTTTCGGATGCAGTTGTATATTGGAAAAATGGAACGCACATACTAGGCTTAGATAGTAGTACTCAAAGGTAATGACAGGACTGTCCATATGCTAGCTTTAGATGCCAATATTTTGGGCCATAAATACCGATAAATAATAATGATCGACCAAGCTGTATAGTACGATAACTTTATAGTACTTACCGGTTCTCTATTCACAATCACACAAGGACGTCTTCTGCCACAGGTGCATCCATTACTGCAATTCTCGTCTATGGCCTTGCACGGGCATGCACCACGGCCGCATTTCCTTGAGCAAATTCCTCTACGATTACATTATTTTGGTTCTTGTAAGTTATTTTCCAAAACATCGGCAAGCGCAGCGTCCACTTCGCTCATATGAAAGCTCGCTCTCATGGGATCCTCGCTCGCCATCGTGGATTGCAATGATTTGTGGGATTGAACGTAATGTTTGTAAACACGAAATCCTGCACATGCGCAGACGACGATAACGGCGGCTTTAATTGGGTACAGCCTTATAGTGATTAACAACCTCAATATTGCCAGAATTGTACAGCAACTCTCTGGAATGAGTAATATTTCTTCATCAGAGCTTATTCACATTAGACAATAACTGTCAGAGAAAACTCAATACACAGTTTTTTACTTTCCACATACATTATATAGATATACAGTTACCGTATGGCAGCCGTTTTGAATTTCAATCAAATATTGGTTATAATTTTAGGTATTTTCTGCTCTAGTCCTAAACTTTGTAAGGTGATACCTGTATTTCTTTGATTGCAAAACACGATTTCAACTTTTGTTGAGGTGTTAAAGTATGAGCAAAGTTAAAAAATTTGGATTCAAAGTGCATATCATATCCAAATACTTGCAATTTAAACTGCAGTAGAGGCCACATGTCCAAAATCAGAAACTACATATTACTACTGACATTTACACCAATTGCATTTGACATACAAGCAAACTTCAGAAGAAATGATCAGATGTTTTGAGTGCAACGATTAGTCTTGACAAAGTTACTATCTACAGCTAGCATTCTACATGTATATCTGGAAACATTTAATTGATTAGTGCCTGTCTCTACATTGTGTATATGTAACATTGTTTGGTTAGTTACATCATTGTGGATTTAAACACTTGGTAACTAAAAGGAGGCTGGATAAACAAGCAATTACTACAGAAAAACCGAGTGTCTATCAGCATCACCAAAGGATAACAACAATAAACTTAAAGGTATCACCTAATCCAATTTTGCCACATTTACCATGGAAAGAGGAAATTTAACCAATCACAGATTTTAAGCGGGTGGCTGCTTTTTACAAACAGCACCCTCACATGGGTATTTTGAATACAAGGAACAAATATGTGGGCATATTTAGATTACCGGTGACAGTATACCTTTAAATTAATTAAATCTTTCTTTCTTTAAATTGTACAAATGTTAGCCGGTAAATTTGTACAGTATAATTTTTTAAAAATACAAGTCCCTGAATAATATGGTACGCTGACATCAGAAAGCTGGAGAGAAAGTTATATCGGGAGCAACTGTCACTGAAAATTGATAACTGTAGTGTCACATTGTAATTAACACCATAAGTTTACAAGGCAGCACAGAGTTCCTAGCTGTAACCACAGGAAAACACACATTGTGCTAAGTACTGTTAGTTATGCATTGAAAATTAAATCCAAAGTTTGATCCAAAACTGAAAATTGAAAGTGGATGACAGCCTCGAGCTGAAATTGCATATCATAGCTGGGGGTTAACTGGTACATTCAGACTCAGACCGGAAAGGCCAAAGGAAAAAAAAAGCAATTTTAGTGTCATACTGGACGATGTCAATTACTGCTTTGACGTGGTAGAAATATATAACATTCTTCTGTTTCACTCACAATTTTAGACTTAATCTACATAGGTTCTGTAACACATGATTTTTCATGCGTTAATAAAAGTGATTTCAAGTGTGTGCATCTTTGCTTTTCAATAAAGTGGAGAACTTATTTCCATTCACTGATATCATAATTAGATCAACATACCAGCGTTGCCATGCCTACCCACTCACGGAATAAACAAATTACTCCAAGTTATGATACAACTCTCCAGAAACGCTGAGCCAGCTCAACCAGTTGTGTGAATTTAATTAAAGTCACTGCAAACATTGAACAAACCACTTGACTTGCCCAAAGTCAATATAGTTTCAGTTAAAAGTTACATTAGCCTATAAGATTGAAACATGTCCCCCTTGGCGAGGAGTGCTTGTTGACTTCACAAAGGTGCGACTGAGCAATGATGACTGGAAGTCAGAGTCAAATATTGATTCTGTGTCATTGCTGGAGCTGAGATAGCAACATGCATTGCACAGATGTTGTCTGGGACCTTGTCTGTGTTTACTTTTCCAAAGCACAGACAATGGCAACTTCTGTGCAATTAGAAACAATAGGTTATGGAATATACTGTACATAACAAGTGTCACATCCAATACTATACTACAAAAGATGACAACCAGGCATATTACAAAAAGCACAATTGTGCAACAAAATTAGCAAAAAAGTAAAAATATAAACAACAAACTCCAACTTTTTAAAAAAAATGTAAATGTACATATTTACCATTAATTAAGTATGCACTCTTCACTAATTTGATTTTCTTGGCAAGATACAAGATATATCTGATCCATTGTAAGTTTTAACTATTTCAAAGCCAAATTTTAGAACATCCTTGAAGTTTTCCAGGGCAAGGTTGGACCTCTGTACTTGGATACAGGGGTGAAAGGGTTAGTGGTATCAATGTAGTGAACATCGGGAAGCACTTGAAGTATAACATTTTGTGGAATTTATGAATCAGGAAGGCAATTTGTGAACATTTAAATTGAGGTCAGTAATGTATTGACCTGTGACACAGATCAGGTCACAGGAATTTTGATATCTAATAATACTTGATCACCCAGTAGGCAGTGTTTTTGCTAAGGTTTGGGAATATCAGTAAATGATTTGGGAACCCCGGTAACATTTCTGATGTCCGCTAATCTGATTGCACTGATATACCAAGGGGAACCCTGGTAAAATGACTGGGGAATCCCGGTAACATTTACTGGGATACAGTAGGTATTAGGCAGTGTCTCTTGCAGGGTTGGCTACCAGCGTTTTCTGGAGAACAATAACCTTTCTTTGGCAAGAATCTGTGCAGTGGTTTATCTTGATCGTTGGAAATTTAGTCCTGATAAGGTGTACAATGGTTTACATGCACCTTAAAAAGAAATGCAGGTGCCGCCAACTGGTAAATTTCATTAATTTCACAAAATCATCACAAACATGTTTTGAAGGCTGATACACTGATTTTACTTATTTTTGACCTTGACCTAAAATTTGGAGGGGGAAGTAGAGCTGTTCATAACTGCCCTCCCAGTGGCATACACGGAAAATGTGCCCTCCAACTGAATTTTGATGCCCAATGCCCTCCAGTATCTATGGTCTGCCCGCTCCCCTCTCCCCACAACAATGCAAGCTCCCCACTGCCCTCTCCCCACTACTGAAATTCCCCATTACCCACAAGATGCCCACTATAGGCAATCCAGATTGCAAATAACCGTGCGAGCAGTTAGCAGTATACCTTTGAACATTGCTCCCCTCTAAGTTAGGCGTTTAATCTCCTCTCAAGTTCTATCAACCACAGCTTTCCCCTCCGTCTACATATTTTCAGGTACCCACTGTCAAAAATTTTCTCCCAGCTCACTGAAAACAATTAAATTTCTTCCCCAACCACGGTAAATATCGTTTTGTTTCTCCCCGCCCGCTGATAAGTTTTTAAATTTGCCCGCCCGCTGAAAAACTGCGCACGAATGCCTTTTTGCACAAACAGCTCAATTGGTGGCACCTGGAAATGCCTAGAAGCATAAACAGTACACTCTACTGTCTATGCTAGAAGTTACAAAAAGATCATATGACAACAAAATGGACTGTACTCCTGCAATTAACGATTGTCTCACTATCTCCGTTGGACGGGATCATCTCTTGGTTGCTATGGTAATTACTTATCTAATATTGTCCTTGTCCACTAGACTTTAGTCACAACACGGTACTTAACTTTATTGTGTGATATGCTATTGTCATGTTGAAATTGACCACAGTTATTGATTTGCATTTTGGTGATATGTCACTGGAAATCACTGATTAAAAGAATGACAACACAGCCAGGTTGAACCTGAACTGATGGGATTAGGAAAACTTGCACTGAATCCCTGTACGGTGACATTTTGCTACATGTCAGTATTTTGTGTCTTTTTTCACACACCCACACTTCCTTTCAATTGTATTGAGGTCCAAATTTGTAGACACCAAGACGGTTACACCAGTACCAAAATTTTGATTATAATAGGGTATGGGTGCAATGGAATCTAGAACAGCCAAGGTGTGCCAATCAGCCAATTCATTTAAAAACTACAAATTGCCTCTACTTAAATTTTTCTTAAGATTATCTGTATACATTCGAAAGTTTGATGCATATTTAGAAAAATGAACAAAACAAGGGAATGAGCTCTCTTATATGCAACTCGGCAAATATACTGTGTAATTACAATGTGAAAAAAAGCAATTTTCATGATGGTGACATCAAGTAAAAATTCAGAAATTGCCTTTTTTATGTTAAAGGTTACTTTAATATCTTCATTATCTGAGATACATGAAAGCAGCACTCTGATATTTAAAAATTACACAATCATGAAAAGAAAATGTTGACCTAATTAAGATTTCATCACACAGCAGTGCTCCAGGGAAATCAGCAGTAACGATATCTTCTTATCTTCTCAAAACCCTTTGAACACCGTATTATCCCTTGGCTACCCTGCTACTGATGGGGAGACATTATATAAGTTTGTTGCTATGGTTTTGTAAACAATAATTCTCTCTTCAGCTAGACTGTACATATCCTATAGATTTACTGATAAGCTTGTTATGGAGCGTGTGTGAGTCAATGCTTATAAATTTGTGATAGATGATTCAATGTGTTTGTGATGAAACAGCAATGGTGAAGGGGCTTAAGGGGAGGGGAAAACCAAAGAAATCCACTGAAAACATTATTTCATCATGGTCATGATAAAGTGTCACAGCAGTTATGAAGGGACAGTATGTGTAACTTTTGATAAGATTTTCAGTAATTTTGTTCAGAATGTGCCTTGAGGAGAGATATTTGGACTCTCAAACTTTTACAATTCTTTTCTGATATACAACTTGTGGGGGTTCATTTTAAAGCTCTTTGTGTAAGAAAACTTATCACCAGCTTAGTTTTTCGAAAATATAAAATTTTATTTTTTTCTCCGTAGAGTTAACACAGGGATGGTGGCCATTTTGAATTTCGGTGAATCTTGAGTAATTTGTTTCTCTAGTTCCAAAATTTGCTCGGTGACCCCAAATTTTTATTCTTGATTTTGAAAGAGAAAGATTGAAATATTCTTTGAGGAAAGTTTGAGCAAATGTCTTTCACTTTCTAGGCACATACTATCTTAAAATGTATAAAGGAAAGTATTCCCTGATTTATCTCCCTGTTAGAATACAAAGTACTGCCTTGCAAAAGTAAGTAAACTAAATCTTATGCAGGCACTGGAGAAAAATATCCAATCATTTGCATTTTGTATTTATTTTTTACCATGTAAACTATGCTTACTTTTGCATTTCTATAGGCCTAGAGTCTGATTAAAATAAATAAATAAATAAACAGCAATGATACATAATACGCAACATCACTCTAGTCATTCTAGCTAGCTGTCAGCACAGCAATTCACTTGTCAATACTGACATTGGGAAGAACACATGCACCCGCTATGACAAGTTAAACATCCGAAGGCATTTATTTCAACATGATCTCTGTAATAGAATATAGGAATACGTATTTTACAGACAGAACAAACATTCTGGCAAATACATTCCATAGGATGCAGCCTATAAGGGGCGACGTCAAAAGTTCAATGTAGGATAAAAAACTTAATTCCCTTAGTTTCCCCCCAAACCCCCCCCACCCCCCTAGAAACTTAATTGACTTATATTGAACCTGTTGCCAGGCTCTTTCTATGTAAAGCGAAGCTAAGGATCAGTCAGTTTAGGGGTGAAATAAAGTAATGCATCGTTAAAGCCCCACTAGCTGTACATGTAACTCTTGAAATTTGTTGACCTCAAATTATCTACCTATTCTCTCCTTTCTGAAATCTGAAGAGATATGAACTTTCACTGCATTGGGAAACCATTCCTTTCAGAAACATTTGACATGTAAGTTAAAATTTTAACGGTCATTTTGATTTCCTGGCATTTTCAAAAATTGGTAATATTAAAAAGGAATCAGAACATACAATGTCATAGTTGAAAACATTCACCCTTGTGCATTACAATTTGGACTACTCTGTGCAGTTTACATGAAGATTTCAGTGCAGATATGCATAGTATCAAGGGTTTTAGCTTTTCTGCATTGGGCTGTGATTTAATGTTTGGGCGAACATTTAATCGCAGTGTACCGGTAATCTTTATCTTGTTCAAAATTGCATATATAGCCCCGGCAGATAGTTAATAATAAGTGTGTACACAGACCTAAATGACTACATTGTCACCAACTTACTTTAGTTTGAAAGTAAAATCATAAAAATAATGCTAAAAGATACAGCTAGTGGGACTTAAGATTGGGAACACACTTTAACTTTGTGTTTCATCCAATGTAAATACAACATACTAACAACAAACTTGAAGTTTATCAATGAATGAACAAGAACAAGAACAATAAAGTTCAGGTTTCTCCTTCCAGAGGTATAAAATCTATCTCAACTGTCCTGGTGGTTGTAACAACTCAGTTCACACTGCTCCATTCAGGCGGACTACACGTGCACCAGAAATGTAGCAAAATACAATTATAAATTCCGAGTGCAACCATAGACAGTAGAGAAACTACCGTTTATGGTGCAACAGAAGCCAACAACCTGCATTGTTTACACTAACTTGTAGGCCAGGTGCAGCTATACACGTGTTAAAACAACTCCCTCCGCTGGCTTCAACACGAAAGTGTGCATTTCTGCTCTATTTTTTCAAAATATTCATTCCCCTGGCAATTTTTACCTTAAATCGATTTGAAGGATAGAAACTTTTTTAGGTCAAAACCCCCC